>NW_024527377.1:4211627-4472164 GCF_017590135.1 Pyrgilauda ruficollis
GAGCGCACCTGCGGCTCCGGGCACCGACGGGAATCCGCGCTCCCCGCACCAGCGGGGGTGCGCGCATCCCTTCGCACCTGGGTGTCTCCACCTGTGTGTGTGAGTCTGCATCCCCTGCATCTTGGGGGTGTGTTCCCCAGCCGTGTGCGTGGGTCTGCATCATCCCTGACCCATGGGCACATGAGCACCCCCACACCTGCGTGTATTTTCACACCTGTGTGCACTCCTGCATTTGTGTGAGAATGCCCGCACATCGCCTGTTTCTTGTCTGTGCCTGGGCGCACATCCCGGCCTCTCGGAGCAGAGGGAATGCACACAAACACGCTCCCAACAACAGCTCACACTCACCTCATGCGATGGAACACATCTCGCGCCTGCCTGCACACACCCCTTCATGCCTGTGCACCCCCTCCTCTCCACACCTCACACCTGTACGCACACACCCAGGCACACAATTCTGCACACACCCCTTGAACCTCCCTCCTGCCGGACTCCTGGGGCGCACAGACACACACGCACTTGGGTGTGCTCACACTGCACCCTTATTCAGCGGGGGTGCAGTGGGGTCCCCCACTCTCGCCGTCCATGCGTGCACAGTGCCAGCACCGTGGAACAGCCACGCTGTCCCTCAGCACAGCTCGGTGCGGCACCCGCACGGTTCTCTGGCAGGTACACAGCAAATTCCCGCACAGATTCGCCCGTGGCGTTGGCAGAGGAGCGGTGCCGCCCCACCGGTGCCAGCGGCGCTGCCCCCACAGCGCTGCCGCTGCCAGCGACAGCGGCTCCGGCTCGGAGCGAACTGGCTGCGAACGCGCCACAGACGGAGGCGATGGCAGAGCCCTGGGAGCGCGGTGGCACAGCCCTGGCCAGCTGCCTGGGCACCCAACGAGCGCTGAACGGAGCAATTAACACGGCCCCGCGCTGTGCCTCAGAGGATTATTAATTAGGCTTACTTGTAGGCAGTGAAGAAAGAGCCTGAATGAAAGCCATGTGCTCATGGCTTCAAAAAGGCAGGAAAATTTGTGGTGCACTCAACTGCTCATGCTGCCAAACTCAGAAAAAATCACCCTGTTCCTCTCCTGGAATCCTCAGAGGGATTCTGTCACAGAATTTATTTTACCCGACTCTCCCCATCCTGATTAGTGAGTTTTAAACCCAGAGAGTGCCAACTCCATCTCTCTTCAGCTCACACTTCAGTCATTTTGGATCACCTCCCTCCTGGATGTCAGCAGAGCAGAAAGTGGCCATGTCCCTTCATCCCAGGTGGGTGTCCAAGCCCCTACAAGTTTGAAGAGAGACTTCCAAAACTTGCCATGATAAGGGAGAGCTGGAATGTCACAGAGGGGTGTCACTGCCCAGCACTAAGGAGTGAACAGCTGAAATTAGGGACCAGACCCCTCCCCAGTGACAGGGGCTGTGATCAGAGAGCCACGCAGTGAGGACACGCTGGGGACAGCATCGGGGTCAGTGCCCTTGAGAGAGGAGCAGTGAGGCGCTGGGGGTGGGCAGTGACAGGGGAATGGCACCACCGCGCTGCTGGCCGAAGGACACAGTCAGAGGGTGCCTGGAGAAGCTGAGCGCGAGAGGAGCAGAGGGTCTGACCCGCGGGCGAGGGGACAGGCATCTTCTGGCACCCCAAAAGTGAAGGGATTTTGGCATCCTCCACCCTCAGCAGCCCGAACGCGGCACGGTGCCGGCGGCCCGGCCAGGACCAGCCCGTCCGTGCTGCCATCTAATGGCAGAAAAGGCAGGACACGGGGAGGGATCGCCCCGCCACGGCGGGGAATTTTCCATCACAAACGCAGGGCGACTGTGGGACCGATGGGACCTTTCCATTGTTGCGGCCCTGGGAAACAAAAGGATCTTATTTTAAAATCTTGTCCCCATTCCAGCACGTGGGGGGACCCGAGGAAGCAAAGGCTTCCCCAAAGCGCTGGATAAAGACATACACAGATCACAGAAAGCTGCCAAGGCAGGAGCTGCTGGACACTGCCCAGCCCTAGCATAACTATGGGAAAGGGACACTGGGGTGGCTCTGGGAACACCCAGGGACAAAGCAATGAGGTAACCCACAAGGTAACCTCATTTTACAATGAGGTAAAAACACAGCCTGGACCTGGGAGAAGATGGGTGAGAGCCAGTCCTGGCAGGTGCAGAGTCTGGATGCTGGGGTGAGAGGTGCTTTAACCCCATCGTGTCCACTTTCCCATCCCTATCCCCTCCTGCCTGAACCCAGGCCAAGCTCAGGCAGTCACTGCATTCACATCTATGGTTCCTACTCCACAGTGCTCTGGTTTGTAAGAAATTGTTTTTCAGGCAGCATCTAGTGGCATCTAGACCACATTTCCTCAGTGGGTTAACACTGCACACGTGGCAGCCCAGAGCAGCATTTTCCCTGTATGTAGGAGCTGCTCTGCCTCCCCAGCCCTGCCCCACCAGCAGGGCCAGGCGAGGACATCATACCCCAAAATGTGGCTCTGCTTGGGAGCAGCCACACCACAGCCACCATGCACAGCCCAGAAGGAGAAGAAAGGACGTGCTCCCTCAGGAGCATTTGGGACAAGCGGGTTTGGCTGCTCTGCAGCTCGGCCTTAGGCATGGGGAGGGTGTGGGAGGTGGCAGCAGTGGCACACGCTGGCAGCCTGTGCCTCACGCTGGCCCCGTGGCACAGGGCAGTGGCACACACTGGCAGCCTGTGCCATCAGGCTGGCCCCGTGGCACAGGGCACACAGCAGCGCTGGGCAGGGGAGCTGGCACACAGCAAAGCCTGGCTGTGCTCACCCTGCCGGTGCCTGGCAGATCCATGCCCTGTCACCCCTCGGGGACAGTCCTGCTGCTGCCCAGCCGGACCTGGCTGCAGTTTGGGGCAGGCTGGGGAGCTGATGGGTTTCAGCTTTCCCCGGTGTAACTCCCTGCTGTGATCAAACCAGCCTTGCCTTTCCACAGGGGGTAACACAGCCCTCCTTGCAGCATAATTTCCAAGCCAACTTCCAGCTCTTTCTTCTCCACCCTTAGTTCACTCCTTAGTGCTGGGCAGTGAGAGGAGGAGATGAGAGCTGGGAGAGGAGGCCAAGTCCAGCCTATGGGCTCAGCACTCACCGGCTAAAGGCCAGCCCAGGGCTAGGAGTGAGCACAAACCCCCAGCACACCCTCCACACCCAACCCCTGAGCAAGGCTGCACAGAGCAGAGGCTTCCCAGGCACTGGGAGCAGCCCCGGGCTGTGCTCAGCACTGCTGCACAGGACACATCTGCCTGAGCCCTGCACGGGACATCCTCCCCTCTGGCTCCCTGTCCTGCCCTGGCACAGTGCAGCAGGGTGTGCAGGACAGGCAGTGTCCCTTGTGGCACCACGGGGGAACAGGGTCCCTGTGCCATCCCTGCTGGACAGAGAGATGGCCAGTGAAGGCCTTGCTTTGGCAGGTGTCCCCGTGCCCAGCTGTGGAGCTGGAAAGCATCACACCTAGCCCTTCCCATGCCACAGAAAGCTGAGCCTCTGACAGAAGTGTCTGGCTCCAGCCAGCACTGGGGACTACACAGTGCTGGGGAGCTCTGGCCTCTGCTTTGAGCCTGGAATGGATTTGGGTGGGAAAAACATGACATTTCCACCCACCCCAGGCACTGCCATCCGCCCTCCCACCCACCACTTCCACCAGCCAGGCTTGGACCCATCCCAGCCCCCCTGCTGACTGCCAGCACCTCCTGTCCACAAAAACAGCAGCCAAACCCCCTTGACTTGCCCCTCCAGGGACCCTGCCTGCCCTCCTGCAGGTGCAGTGCTGCCAGCAGGGCCACAGGGGGCTGACAGGAAAACAGCTGCATTCCTGCTGAATTTGGAAATTGGGACTTGGCGTTTTTCACATGTACAAATCCTCAAGACCCAGCAAGGCCAGAGATGGCCAAATCTTAAAACGCTGTAGCTCAAGACCAGGGCTAGGCTCAGAGCCTCTCTCCCTTGTTCTCAAACAGCAAATGATGAAAAGCCACTGCAAGATGTGCCGGGAATGCTCCAAGGAAATACACGGGAGCAGTGTCTCTTTCGAGCCTCCTCTGCCGCAGGCACAGAACAGCCAGGGCTGGAGCAAAGCTCTGGGGGCTGCTCGGTGTCCCCAGGCTGTGCCACACCCCAGAGCAGCAGATCCCCCAGCACACAAGCCCCGAGCAGCCCCAGCAGGCACCAGTGGCTTTCTAAGGAGCTTTAATAGCGACAGAAGCGAGGGAGCCGCGCTCAGTCCCCGGCCGCGCACCGGGCTCCCTCTGCCGCCGGCCCGGAGCCCTGCCCCGGGAAGCTCTTCCAGCAGAGGATGCCATGGCCGGGATGTGGGCTGAGAGCACCCGATGGTGCCCCGGGACCGCTGCCCTCCTCCAGGGGGCTTATGGTGGGAGCACAGAGAGGCAGGAGGTGCCAGCAACTCGCAGCCCCGTGGCTGCTGTTACTGAACTGAGCTGTGCTCGGGAAAGGGGGCCAGGAACCCCTGTGAATGCCTTGTGGATATCAGCCGTGGCACAGGGAAGGGAGGGCAGACAGGACTGGGAAGAGACTCATCCCCTCCTTCCTCCCAAAACTGAAACCAAAACGGCTCCTCCAACACCCCTCAGACTTGTGTGTGCAGAGCTGGCCTCCAGAGCAGCCCCAGGCGGGAGCCAGGCTGGCGTCCCCAGCACCTCGTCCCTCACAGGGCCAGGTGACAGAGGCGCATGGGCTCCACGTTGTCCCCCCCGTCACTGAAGCAGGTGCTGAAGAAGGGGCAGTATCTCTCCGCAGAGACCTGGTGGAAGGTGAAGAGGTGGGACATGTCCCCAGCATCAAAGAAGGCGACGGTGCCCTCCTGGCAGTCCAGGAAGACGCCCACTTTGCGCGGGGGCTGGCGGGGAGCCAGGCGCACCCAGGGGCTGGCAGAGGCCCAGTACTCCGTCCTGTTCCGCAGGCGCAGCGTCCAGTAGCCGTTCTCTGGGCACAGCTTGACCCTGGCTGCCCGGTCCACAGCCTCAGCAGCCACCCCCAGGTCCCACTTGGTTTTGCTGCCCACCCAGACCTCCCAGTAGTGCCGGCCGCTGTGGAAGGCCTGCGAGCCCAGCACGTTGACGCACTGACGGAAGCGCCGAGGGCTGACGGGGACAGGCTGGGCTCGGCTCCTCTCTGTCACTGCTGTCAGATCCCTGGAGAGGACCAGGTTGGGGTGGGCTGACTCAGGGTCAAAGGTGAGCGGGGCAGGAGCTGCGGAGACATCAAACATGACATTTCACCAGCTGTACACTCCCTGTGCAGCCCTGGCCACCAGGCCCATCCCTCACAGCGATGTGCTCACCAGGGCAGATGGAGCGCAGCATCTGCCTCCAGAAGATGTACTGCAAGGGGCCACTGTGGCTGTCCCTGTAGTGCTGCAGGTCCAGGGCAGGCTGGGTCTCAACACGCACCGAGGGCCTGGTGCAGAGAGAGGCAGGCAGGGTCACTCCCTCTGCCAATGCCGGCAGGAAAAGCACGGGCAGGGCTGCAGGACAGTGCTGCACGTGACAGATTTGGTAAAGACAGGACACAAATGTCTCTGCTTGCTCTGCCCCAGTGCAGTGAGTGGCTCAGGGCAGAGCTGTCCCAGACAGAGCCAGCAGCACTGCTTGTGGAGCAGTGACTCCTGGCAAACCCACACCCAGCACACCCAGCAGGATTCCTGGCCGGGCCTGTGGAGTCAGGCTGCATCCCAGAGAGGGAGGGGACAGGGACACACTCCCCTATGGCAGTTCTGGCCCTCAACTACTCCCAGCCTCACACAAACCTGCACTTCAGGGTCACTTTTGCAGCCTCATGAGTAGTAAGAAGCTGAGGAAGAGCAGGGGGAAGATGAAGCACCCCAAAGTCTGTTTCCTCTTCAGCATGCATGGCTCTTGCACCCATTCCAAACCATGGTCTCCTCTACCTGCTCTTCCAGCCATGCCAACACATAGGATGCTCCCTGGGAAGAGCATCCAGTGTGTGCTGAGGACCAGCCTCCACCTTGCACAGCACCAGCGACTTCCTGAGCACTTTGTGATGCTTTTAAAACTTGAGATAAGTGTGTCTCCCATGTGGTCCCAGCCAGGGACTAAGATAAGCTCCTGAAGAGGGAATCAGCTTCTTTCATGCCAGACACGTACCTGATATCCAGGCTCTCCACCTGCAGGGAGAAGCAGAGAGAATTAGCAGTCATTCTAATTTATGCTGCTGCACAAATAAGTTCCTTG
Source organism: Pyrgilauda ruficollis (assembly GCF_017590135.1). Taxonomy (NCBI): domain Eukaryota; kingdom Metazoa; phylum Chordata; class Aves; order Passeriformes; family Passeridae; genus Pyrgilauda; species Pyrgilauda ruficollis. The sequence goes on from NW_024527377.1 coordinate 4,217,845, forward strand.
TCCTGCCTCCTGCTGCCAAACAGCACAGAGAGAGGAAACCAAGCTACCAGTTCCAAGAGGAACTGTAGCCTGGGGAAAACTGTTTGGGCACTTGGTTGGAGAATGAGGAAGGCTCCCAACACTCACCAGGTCTGATGTCACTGTATCCCTTGTGGCTAAAATCTCCAGACTCCAAAGGATTGGGTAAATAATCCAGAGGGATGGCAGTGAGAATGACTTTGGGGTATAGCCTAGTGCTGTCATTTAAGACTCCCCCATGCCAATTTGAGATCCTGAAATATCTCTCAGCCTCCTACCAGAGTCAGCAAAGCATCTCACCTCCAGCAGTGACACATCTTCCATCTTGCTCAGGGTCTGCTTGACGTGCTCGATGTCCCTCTGCAGCAATGCCACCCCCTCTTCCAGCTGGCCAACGTGCCTGTGCAGCTGGGCCAGTGACTGCTCCTCCTTCTCACCCAGCTCTGCCAGCACAGCCCTCTCCTCTTCCTCCAGGATCTGATGAAGGCGAGCAAACTCAGCCCGAATCTTGAAGTTCAGCTCTCCAGACACTTTCTGAGCAGAGGGAAGAGGCAGAAGGTGAGTCCAACAGCTAGCACACACAAGGATGGCTGTGCCTGTTACTCTGCTTACAGAGCCCTGGAAATTTGAGGTTTAGACATAGCAATGAGTTTTTGGATGGAGAACAGGACACAAGGACAACCTTCAAGGCTGCAGAGCCAAAGGGGAAAAACCAACCAACACAAAAAACCAGCTCCACCAAAGGCGTGGTCACTGGAACTAGAAATCCCCACATGCAGCCACAGCCCTCTCCCACACCACCAGGAATTTGCCTGTGGGCAAGACTGGAGCTCTTTAAATTCTGTGGAGCTGCAGACTCAGCTGATCAGGTTAGTTTGCATTTATTTCACATCATTTCAGGCCCTGAGCAGAGCTGCCTGATGGGCAAGCTGCACAAACTAATCTCTGTCATTAAGGCTGATAAAATCCCATTCAGCTCTATCCACAGGTCACTTTTTTCCAGTTGTTTACTCGCCAACCTTGTTGTGTTCTCCCTGCCTGTTTACAAGAGATAGCCAATGACTTTTTGTTTTCCTTAAATCTTTAAGCTTTTAATCTCCAAGTGCAACCTTAGCCCTCATTACTTTCTTGAGGAGTGCTTCCTGAAGTGCACATCCCTTTCTCCTCACAGGAAACCCATCTCCCTCAGAGATGTGAATCTTCACAAGCCTCCTCTTGCTCTAGCAGGTGTTTGTGCTGACACACCAGATCCACAGAGGAGGCGCACAGCCTCCCTGTTCACATCAGTGATTTGCTGCTTTGCTCTTGAGACACCTCTTGGCTCTTGCACAGCAACAGGAAAACACGTGCTTATGTGCTAATACTTCTTCATTAATCTCCAAGGTCTATTCCACATCTGGCAAGAGGACAGAGGTTTGAAATGGACCAGGCTGGGCGATCAGAGGCTCCAGTCAGAAGACAGGGCTTTTTTCCCCTCTCAGTTTTATCTCTTCTTTGAACTACTTCCATTTTCCTTTAACTCCCCTTCCCTGGTTTTAACGCTTTTATGCCACCCAAGAAAGCAGCACAGTCAGCCTGTGGCTGTTCTCACTTCACAGATCTGTACCAACAGAGAGCCTGGTCCCCCTCAAGCCCATGGAGAGCACTCAGGCTCCTCATGCACCTCAGAGCATTGCAGGGAATCCCAACACTGTACTTGTGACAATGCCACCACTCTTGCAGTGCCAACCCTGCCAGTGACCCAGTTCCTTCAGCTTTGCTGCCATCCCTTCTGACATGGGAGGATTTTAGAGCTGCCAGGAGTTAATGCTGTCCCAAAGAGGCACTGCAGGGCCAGAGCAGGCTGCCCACAGCTCTCACCCCTCACCATGTCTCATCTCTGCTGCACCAATGCACTTTGCAAACATTGCATTAATGAGTGCTGATGCTCCTCCCAAAACCTCTGCTGAATATCCAGCAGTGATGAGCTTAGGCCTTCATACAAGGGAGTTTCTGTAGATCCCCACTGTTACTAATCTAGATTTTTACAGGAAGCTGAGCTAGACCTCAGCTGAAGACACACACATCCTCTGTGAGCACTGCCTGTCCCAGAAGCTGCTGAAGAGCAGCTCCCACAGCTGTTACCGTCAGGCTGCAGATGTCCTCCTGCACCACACGCTTCCTCTGCAGCAAGTTCTCCATCTCCTTCTGACGAGCTTGCAAAGCATCTTCCAGGTGCTTCTGCAGGAAGAAGGAAAAGAAGGCAAGGAGGCCATTTCAGTACTCTGCTCTGATTCAGGAGCAGTCCCAATCCCTACGGTCAGCATCAGGAGAATACAGCAGGATCTCATATAAAGGCTGTAAGGAGAAGCAAGCACCTGATGCACAGCCTTGAGAATGAAGTATCTGTGCATGTGATGAATTCAGTTTATTTTTACGACTGGGAGCTTCAGCCTGGGATATCTGTTTGCACAAGCTTTAAATGCTGTGTGTTGTGAAGGGACTGTCCCCTCAAGCAGAGCACCTGGCACAAGCAGCCCTCGCCCCCCTCTCACTTAGGGAACATGTCCTTAAATGAGAAATGACAAAGCTGTGGTTGGAATCAGGTACAGCAGTGAGGGAAACAATGGCAAAAGAAAAGTGTTCAAAAGAGAGCTATACGGAAACAGGGAGAGCAAAGAGACCCAAACATCGGCGGACTTGGGTCAGAAAAGGCTTCACACTGGGGGAACCGCCTGTGGGAGGACGGGTGGTGGCTGCGCAGGGCTCGTGTGGCACCTGTCCCCTTCTCCCCGCCTGGCAGGAGGCACTCACCTGCATCTTCTGCTGGTGCTGCAGGGAGCCGCAGCGCCGCACCTTGTCCACCAGCCCCGCGAGCAGGTAGTGCGTGCGGACGGCGCGGCCGGGGAAGCGGCGGCGGCACTGCGGGCACGAGGGGCCGCGGCCGCAGCTGTCCCAGTACCGCTGGATGCAGCCCCTGCAGAAGTGGTGCATGCAGTCCAGCATGACGGGCTCGCTGAACAGCTCGCAGCAGATGGCACAGGTCAGCTCCTCCCGCAGGCTGCGCTCCTGGCTCCCGCCGGCCATCCCTGCGGGCACACGGCTGCCACCCTGAGCCTCCTGCCAACAACACATCCCATCCTTCGGCACGGCCGAACCTCTGCCGGCCTGGGGCAGGGCTTGGCTGCCAGAGCTCGGCAGGGAGGCACAGGGCCTGTCCCGCTGCTACCCCGGGTGTGTGCAGGGCTGGAAAGCCCCGAATTACCGAGCAGCCCTGGCCGAAGGTCACTCCCTTGGGAGTCACAGCTTTCAATTTCCCGTCACTTCAGCAAACCCGCTCAGTGCGTCTGACAGCCTTGTGTCCCACCGGGCCCAGCGCAGCGCTCCCCCGGCCCGAGGGCTGCCAGCACCCCGCGCATCCCCAGGGGCTCCGGGGCCGATGCGGCACCGCCGCTGCCGTGTGCGGCTCGCCCCGGCTCCAGCCCCGCGGCGCGCACCGCCCGCTGCCGGGCACAGCCCCGGGCCCCGCCATCCCAGGGACCCCACCGTGCTGAAACGGCTTAGCTTGGCTTAGTTTAGTTTAGTTAGGTCCAGTCTAACCTAGTCTAGTCCAGTCCAGCTCTGTCCCGTCCTGTCCCGTCGCTCTCCTATCTCCGACACCCCCGAACTCGGGGCCTCCGCCATGTCCCGCCCCTCCCGCGGACTGACGTCCGCTCTGACCAATCACGACGCGGACACTCCGCGCGTCCGCCAGCTCATTGGGTGGGATTCACCGGAGGGGGCGGGGCAGGGCCCCGGCTTGTGACGCGGTCACGTGCGAGCGCGCCCCGGGCCGGCTGCGGGGGCTGCACGCGCCGCCCGCGGGAAGGAGCGCGCGAGGCCGGAGTGCGCTGGAGCGGAATGGAATGGAATGGAATGGAATGGACCGGACTGGGCCTTGCACTGCCCTGCACAGCTCCCGCCCCACTGCTGCGTTCAGTAAAGGGCACAGAAATGAGCTCCAGGCAAAGCCTGCCTCTCTCCCCTGCTCACGGAATCTGCAGAACACAGCTCTGGCCGACGCTTTGGGGTCACGGCTTTGGGTTACCTCAGAAATCACGAGGGCTGCGGGCTTGTTAGCAAAAGAAAGAAAGAAAGAAAGAAGGGTTTTCATCCTTGTGTGGTCACCTGATGCTGGCCCTGTGAGGCTGTGGGAAGTGGCAGACACTGGTAGACATGTCAGAAAAATCACAAGAACTTTCAATACTGGAAGTAAAAGCAAATAAAACTGAAAGGAGAGGGGACACAGGGACCCACAAGAGCTGCACAGACCACCTGTCTCCTTCCTAACCACCATTAGAACCAGAGCATGCCCCCAAAACGGTGATGTGCCAGGCTCTGTCCAGCTACTGCCCTTCTCCTGGTGCTCTGTTTGCTTGTTACAGCAGTGCAATTAGTGCAGAAAGTATTCCTGCCCATCTTCATTTGCTTGTCTGAGGGATTTTCCCAGGCTTTCTCTCACACTGTGCATGCTTTGTCACTGGCATGTGGCCACAGCAGCCCTGCAGGCGTCGGCCTCTGCCTTGTCCCCAGCAGCCCCTCGGGCTGACACGCTCAGCCACAGCCCCATGCTGATGTTTGGACTTGGAACATTGCCTGCATGAGGAGCAATCAGTCCTGGGGGATGCTGGCCATGGGCAAGCGAGGTACACCCTTTGGCCTGTGGTTGGCCAAGCAAGTGACATCCATGGACACCAAGGTCAGGCCATGGCCAAACAGGCTGGCAGCTCCCACACAGTTACTGTGGGGGCTCAGGACTGCTCTCTGAGCAAGGTGGGCATTGGCTGCACCCTCCTGCTCCAGTGCCCATGGTGGCTCTGGGACAGGGATGCTCAGTCCCCACTGGGCACTGGGGGACAAGAACACGCAGGGATTGGGCAGGGATTATTTCCAGCAGGCTGAACCTGCTCCCACTGCTGCCCTTTTATCCTTTCTACTGCACAACATGGAGGAGTGCCCCGGGAACATCACTAGGATAATGACACTGGGATCCATGGATGCCTGGACAATCCCCTCTCAGCTGTGACTTCATGCAGCAAAACCTCAGTGTCACATCTCCATCTTTGTGCTCCCACGAGGCTGGCTGTCACCCTGTGAACATGCCAGGGCTGAACTAGAGCAGTGCCAGTGCCAGCCCATCGCAGCAGGATTGCAGCTGGTGTTACCTCCCACCCTCCTGCCACGTGCCAGCAATCCTGAGAAACAGCTGGCTTTGAACTCATGGATTCTGGACAGGAGCTGAATCGTCTGCTTAGGTGCATCCTTTTGAGAGGGAAATGGCTTTGTCCTCCTGGCTTTTGCCACTGTTCCTCAAAGCCTCCTGGCTTTGCCACTTTTCCTCCAGGAGACATTATAAACTATGCACAGAAACAGACAAGACTCCAGCACAGGACATACAGCCTAGGGTGAACCAGGATGCTGCTCCCTCACCTGTTGCAGTGCCGTGATCCTTTATTTGTGAGGCTCTGCGGAGAGAGAAAAGCATCAATAATTGCTTTTTAGCAGAGATCTGTGCTGTGGAAGGTTATGCTCCCCCAGCCAACAGTGCTGGGAGGTTTCCCTGTGGATCAGGATCTCTGCTGTGGTCAGAGCTCATCTCTCCCTGTTAGGGAGCCCAGGAGGTGACAGCCTCCCAGGGGCACCTGTAGGCCCATGGTTTGGAGAGTAGCTGGACAACTGAAGCTTCACCCTGAAACAGCAGAATTTGGGATAGCTCAGCTGATGCCAAACTTCCCCATTAGCTCTGCTTTTAGTCCCAGCTGGAGCCTAGTCCTGGTCCCTCTGTGCAGTGGGAACAGCAGGAGCATTCCCCTGGCATGGCACCAGGCCAGCACATACCCTGCCCAGGACTGGGGCTATGGGATGCTGCTCTCCTGGAAGAGATGCTGCTCTCCTGGGTGTGGAGCTGCCAGCTTGGGTTCAGGTGCTCAGGACATCCTTCAGCACCCAGCAGAGTCCTGGACCCCCTGATGTATAGGTCTTCCCAAATAACTCCCCTTGCTGCCAACAGAACCTGTCACTCACGTAAAATTACTTATTTCCATCTTTGCAGGCTTGAGCTGCAAATGCAGATTTCGGAGCCAAAGGAGGAGTGGCACCATTTTACAATGCACTAATCCATCAATCCAAGAAGAAGGTTCTAATACAGATGGGGATGTCCTTGTCATGGCCATTTCACTTTCTGGGACATCAACTACAAGTTGTGAGTGAAGACTCTAGCAGTGAGTGGCAGTCATTTCCCAGTGAACACATCTCCCTCCTGGGGATTGAAAACACACCCGAGCGTCCCCCGGTCTCGGATTCCTGTTTAAGTGCTCCTGGCATCTCCTTCCTTTCAGCACTCACTTCAGTTGGCAATGTAATGTTTTTCTTTCTTTTTTTAGCATATCCCTCTCGGGAGGCTCCAAGCTCTGGGCTGGGACCTGAGAACGCTGTGTTTGGAGAATTTGATTATGCACTGGGGAGGTGAAGGATAAGATGGATTGGGAAGGGTTTGGCTCAAAGCACATGGAATGGGTCCAAAGCTCTTCACCGTTCTCTGTTCCATGCTGTAAATATGTATTCTTGGAGATGGTGTCAGAGGAACTGTTTGGCCTTGCTGGAGGAGGGGGATGAAGTGGGAAGTGCAGTGGGTCTGGGAGTTTCCCTGGGGTGTCAGTGAAACACGAGGGGAAGGGGAAGCAACCTCTGATCCCAGTGTCAGTCTCTTGTGTCAGCTCTCCAGATGCAGGCAGGGAGATTCCACAGGGGACAAGAAGCTTTGCATTTTGATTTCCTTGTTTCACAGTGGTTTGAGTGCAAATAAACTCCAAGGACTCTGATTCCTCTGGATTGGATCCTGCTCTCCTGGAGTCTCTCCTGGAGGATCCTGTGGCTCTCCCTGAGCAGTGCCCGGTGGTGGGGCAGGAGAGGGACAGAGGGGTAAATTTGGGTTGATCTCTTCCATGTGCTGACCTGGACAAGCCTCAGGTGAAGGACTCTGTTGGAGTGAGGATGGGGTGATTTGGAGCCAGCCCTTCCCACTGCCCTTGGCATCTCTGGTCAGGAAGGAGTGGGGTGCTGCTGGTCCAGGAGAAATCCCCAGCCTCCCCACATCCCCAAAAGCAGGCTGCATCCCAGGAAGCTTTGCTTCTGTGGGCTCCTGCCAGCTCTTTGCACTGAGACCTGGAGGGGGAAGAAGTGGAAAGGGATTGCTGTAAAGAGAAAGAAAAGAGTGAAAGAAAAAGGGAGGAGGTAAATCAAAGTAACAGCAGCATCACTGCTAATGGATATTACACTTCCCTCCGTGAGCTCCGCTGCAGGGATGTGATTTAGAGGCCTCGGTTAGAAAGGTGAGCAGGAAATGAAGCAATGCTCTGAGATATGGTATCTTTGGATAAATAGTTGCAGGAGGAAGGTGACCAGAGGTGACCATTATTTGCCAATATTTTCTTCTCAGTCCCAAATGATATTGCTGTTTTGCTAAAGCCAGAGCCTTCAGGGCTTTGGAGCCTCTGAAGTTGTCTGACTATGAAGTGGCAGCCATGGTTCAGGTAAAAGCCCTGTAAAGATGATGTTGAGCAGATTCAAACCATCCTAAACACGCCATGAAAGGACCCAGGTGAAGTTAGGGTAGGAGTCTGAAGGTTTGTGTCATTTTTGCCCTCATGTATCCAGGAGAAGGGTTGGGGATCAGCATGGACAAATCCATTTCCTGCTACATGGAGGGAGGGAAACAAGGTCTGAAACAGGCAAAGGAGGATGAATATGGCCTAATCATTGTTTGTTTTGTTTTGTTTGTTTTTGTTTTTGTTTTTCCCCACGGATGCTCAAATAACTCAATCCCAGGGGACCAGTTTCATGTGCTACTGAACTTCTCATCCCAGTTCCCCCTTCAGGACTCTGTGTGAACAGTCATGAGCAGGGCTGTCAGGCAGTCTGTCCTGCCCTGTGAGATTCCCCATGCCACCCCTCTGGCAGCCAAGAATCCATCATGTTTGCATTCCACCAGCATCCTTCAGCTCCCCACACCCAGGCGCCAAAACCAGGAGATTTTTGCAAATATTAACATTTCTGGCTGCCACTTGTTTGCCTGTTTACTCTGAGCTGTGAAACTCTCTGGTACTCCACACACAGCATGGGCTTGGCCAGAACAGCTTTGTCCTCTCATCCTTCCCTGTGATGGGTTGTGTCAGCCCCCAGCCACCCTGCTGGTCACTGCGTGCAGGATGCCTGGAATGCTCTTCTCTGTCACTTGGATCTCTGGTTCAGGGTGCTGAGTGTTCATAGATGTGCTGAGCTGCCCCTTCAGAGCCTGAAGCATTTGCAGGTTTTGATTTTTAATGATTTTTCTTTGATTTCTGACCTCAGCTCTCTATGGGAAGGCTGTGGGAAAGGTCTTCATGACCTCATGTTACAGAAACGGGCTGGGCAGGCTTGGCTGCTCAGGATGCTGGAGTCTTGTCCATTAGCATCCACATTCCAGGGTCAGAACACAGTAGCCATGAAATCCATGCCTGTGGTCACATCGCATACCCAGATTGCTTTCTCCTGGCTGGGCTGAGGCTGTTTGCTATATTCATTACTTGCATTAGAGACATCTGCAGAGTCCAATTCTCTCCCTGATGTCACATATGAAAGTCTTCAGTCTATTCAGTGGAAACAGAGAGAATTCATTTACCATCACACAGCTTTCAAAAGCCAAGGGAGGTTTCTGCAGAAAATTCCACAAGAACAGTGTTTCTCAATGCAGCATTTCACACACAGCACAGGTTATTGGGCATAAATGTCCCCTGTTGCTATTCATTTCACACTTTGCTATCTGAGAAAGATGCAGATGTTCTCCAAAATCTCATTCATTTTGGAGAAACTCAGACTCCACACTGCCTGCAGCTGAGCAGCCTCAGCCTGGAGGCACCTCCTGTGCTCCCAAGAGGATTTAAAAGCAGCTCTTTACAACCTGGCTCTACTTCTCCCACTTCCACTTTCTTACAGCCACACAGTGAAAGCTGGAGCCTGAGAATCAGAGTGGTCACCAGGAACAAAATGAAAGAAATTCAGTTGCTGTTGAGCAAAATAACCATTTCCCTTAAAGAAATAATTTAAATGGCTGTACCTTTGTTAAAAATTCTGAAAGATCCTCAAAAAGATTTTTCTTCTGGAGCTGTCACCATAACAACGAATGTTTGCAAAGGAGGCAGTGGGGAGGGAGCAGGGGGAGATGTGCCCTTTGTCAGCACAGAGTGCCCTGCCCAGCCACACAGCCGATGGCACAGGTGATGCCAAGGATGAGGGGCAGGTCAAACCAGCGCAGTCCTGGGAATATTGCACAAACCTGAGCTGCTCCCAGTGTCTGTGCTGGTGAGGTTGTGGCAGTGCTTGGTTGGGCAGCTCACTGCCACTCAAACCCTGTCAGAGCTGCCCTGAACAGAGCTGTCCTGGGGCAGGGCTGCTGTGGGAGCCAGGCTGGAGGTGAGGCCAGGGGCAGGGGTGGCCTTCAGGAGGCTGCAGCTCCTGCCTCTGGTTTTGGCAGTGCAGTAAATACTGAAAGTGATGATCTTACCACAGGGATGAATTGATCTTTTACAAAGTCCTGCCTTTTGCTTCCCATCCAAAGCTCCCAAACTGATTTATTTGTAACAGGAGATGAGGAGGCTCCTTCCTACTCCTTTTTCAGTGCAATAAGCTGGGGTACTGCCTTGTCCAGGACAGTTGTCAAAGAGGGAATAACACATCCTGGAGACACAGCACCAGGGCCCCTGCTACCTTTCCCTTTTCTCCAGCTGCCTGGGCTGGCTGTGCTCCTCTGCTTTACTCTGCAAAATAACAATGCACACTCTCTGGTCCTGCCTCTCCTGCCCAGAGTGAATGTCACCCTGAGGGAGCGTGGTTTTCCTCATGGGAAGCTGAGCTCTGTGAGCTGCACCATTCGAAGGCACTGAGTGCTCCCAGAGGTAATGCTGTGCAAAGCCGTATTTCCCTTGATACCTCAGATATCTTAAATGCCTGGGGAGAAATAAGTCTCTTCTCTCTTCAGCACGAAATGGCTTTCAAAGTAGATTTGCAGGCTCCAGACTCACCTCCCTCGTGTCTGGTGTGAGCTCTTCAGCGAAGGCTGAGAGGAAACTGCTCCTCGAATAATAAATTGCAGGCACGCGCTCCCCTGAGCAGTTGTTTGGAAAGTGTCCCATATGTCTTGTGCCAAATTTGCTGGCCAGGGAAGCTCAGTGGTATTAGCATGTTCCAGTTAATTAGGGCTGTGAGCCGTCCTTTTCATCGCCTGAAGAGCTGGGAGAAGGACAAACCCAGAGCACTGCCTTTATAAGGCTTTGTGCTTTCCAGCACGGTCTCTGCTCAGCTCCTGCGTGCTCTGCTCATACCCTGGGGACACAGCTCTTCCCCATGGGGCACTCGCTGTCATACCTATCTCTCAGTGTCAGACACTGGCTTGTGAGTCATGTTTCTGGGGAACACGGAGCCAAATGGATTTTCAGCCAAATCCCTGGGTTTAAATCAGGAGTGGGTCTGACCCTCCTGTGCTCACACACTGCTGCCAGCCCAGCCCAGCACTGCTGAGCTGAGCAGGGCACGGGTGACCTGCTCCCTGGCCACAGCTGGTGTGGGTCCCCACAGGACCAGAAAAGATGGAACGAGGCAGTGAAGGGGCAAACATGATCCTGCAGCTGCCACGGTACTGCTGAGACCTGGATCCCAGCTCTTGGATACCTGGCGCCTTTTGGCAACACCAAGACCATAGAAGACAAGTCATGCTCTGAATTTTCCAGCCATTTGCATCACTTTCATTCTTGACACTTTGGAAGAGTTTAGGCTGGGGCTGCCATCAGCCCATCCAGCTCTGCCTGTTCTCATCACGCAATCCGGCATTTATAGCACTGTTTGTCATCTCAGGAGTGACAGCCTGGGCAAAAATTTCTTTGTAGAACTGTGCAGGAGGAGTATTCAGTCTGGGAGAGCAAGACCCTGATGACAGAACACGCTGCCTAAATGAGATGGGCAACTTAGAAAGAAATCCCATAGGGCAAAGTGGGAAAGCATCTGTCCCTGCTGCACATCCAAGCACCAGGTCCTCTGCTCCAGGGGTGAGTTTGCCAGAGTGAGGCATTTTTATAACCTTTTTTATATACAGAGAACTGAGATACATCAAATGATTTACCCAAAGGCAGACAGGGAGTCTGTGAGAGATGGGGGAAACATGTTCCAACCCAAAATCTCATCCATGTTTCTGTTTTACCCAGACAACTGCTGGTCTACATCGTATCGTATTTTTGCAATCCCGGCTCTGAAGAGCTTATCTGACTGCAATTATCCTCTTCTGCAGAAGCTGTTTTCTACCTGGCTCAGTACACAAACAACAAGCAACCCTCTAATAAATTAACAAAGCTTTGAGTGCAGTGACTTGCAGAAATGGCAGCTAAATGCAGGGGCCAGTTCTGGGCTCAGCAGTGCTGATGTCTGCCTGGAGTCCTTCTGTCCTGATGTGAGGATGATCAAGGGGATTTTGTGTTTCAGAGTGAGATCCAGGGGTGGGAAGGGGATGAAAGGGGTAAACCCTCCTAGGCATTAATTGTCTTAATCAAAGGAGCCCTGTGGGTTTGCCCCTAGTAGGGCAGGAGCTGAAGTGGGGTGATGTGTTTAGCAGGACAAATCCCATTAATCTTTTTCCATATGATCATCTCTTTCCTGACTCACTGACCCTCACCCTACGGACACACCCAGCATCCCTGACTTCTCCCTGCCCTGAAGGTGAGCAGAGCTGTGGCAGACCCAGGCCAGTCCCAGGCCAACCCACGGTTCATCTCTCCTCCTGCTTCTCCAGTGCCTCTCACTGACACTATCAGTGTCAGATAGCTCAGATATTTTAGCCAAACTTTGTCCCTCATGGTGTCTCTGCTCCTTCACTAATTCCAGAAATGTTCACATGGGGACGAAAAGCTGTTACAAAACGAGAATCTGTTTTTAAATTCAGAGAAGGTACAGCTTGCCATCCGCCCTCCCACCCCTGAGTCTCTTTGTGGCTAATTTAGTTCCCAAATGCATAACTCCCAAATCCACTGCATCCGTGAACTCTGGGGCTCGAATGGAAAAGGGGCTTTTGTGTTACCAAAACTTGCTGATACTTTGGAGCCTGCTCAGGAAAACACAGGCATGACACCTCAGGAAGGAGCAGTGGAAATATTTTGGTTACATGCAGGTGGAATTAAACAGATGTTTAAAAAATGAAAAGCTGCTTTTTAAAGTATGTCACTGTTGCTGTTCCAGATGAAGCAGGATGAACCAGAGCATCTGGAAGCCTTGGTAACAGTTTTCTTAGAGATTCCTCCCAGGGAGTGAACAGATAATCCACCTTCCTTGTGTGACAGAAGTTAAGCTACAGCAGATAGTTTACAGCTGCAAGGTGCTCAGACTGAGAACCTGCCGCTCACAGAGGCAGAGCAGATTACAGACCAAAAGACAGCTCTCTTCTCTGCCCCATTTCTCAGCCTTTTGACATCATTTTTGCTCCCTGGAGTACAAAATTCATTGTTGTATTTCTCAGAAGCATGGGTGAGCAGTCTGGCTTTTCCCTAATAAAAGCCCAACCACTGGGAAAGGCTTCTGAGCTGCAAAGATCCTTTGGATGATCCCATCATGTCTGGAAGGACACGAGGCTCCTGGGACACCTGTGCAGGTGTTTGTGGGTATCCAGCCTGTGTGTGAGAACACCCCAGACTTGAGGTTACAACAGTGCATGCAGTGGGCCCTGGCAGCTCTGCTCAGGGCTGCACAGCCTTCCATACCCCAGGACAATGCAAGGCACCATCTTTGTATCGCCCCATCCTCCTCCTCCTTCAGAGTGTTGCTGGTTGGGGCTGGGAAGACCCTCAGCTGCTTTGGGATCTGTAAGCTGTGTGGGGAGGTTGTTTTCCACCTTGGTGTTCAGGCTGCTGCAGTTTGTGCCACGACTGCTCCTCTGAACCCACCAGGAGTGAGAGGGTCTGGCACTGCAGCCCCCAGGTGTCCCTTCCTGAGGGAGAGCCAAGGCTCTGCTGCACCTGCTCCTGGCTGTGGCTGGGGAAGATTAGGCAGACTGGCAGGCAGCCTGTGCCTGTGGCACTGTGAGGAGAGCCTGGAGCACCCAGGGACTGGGGACCAAACTCCAGACTGGTGGGTGCCATTTGGGATGGCATTCCAGGTGTGCTGAGAGCTCAACTGCACCTTTTTGCACTGCTCTGTCTGGTTGAAGAGCTGAGGTGATGTTTGGAGCACAGCAGGTTTTGGTGCTCCACTGGACCCCTTAGATGTGGGAAAGGACATACTGGGGACTTGCACTGACTAATCCATGATTTAAGAGCTTGCATTTGCTATCATCCAGCAAAGACCACGTGCCAAAAATGACTGGAATTCACCCCATGGTCCTGATGAAGGTTCACAGCTTCAGGCTGCACAAATTTCTCTCTTGTCAATCACTGCCTTCTCCCCAGGCATCTCATTTCAGCCCTGGGAAGAGAAGAGTGGGGAGTGGTAGCAAAGGAATCTGGGGAGCGAGCAAGAAAAATCTCACACAGAAGAGAAAGGAGGAAAAAACAATCTTGAGCTGCAATCAACCATCCACTGCTGAGAACCCTGGAAAGGAGGAGTATCCATCCACTGGGAACAGGGGGAGTAGAATGCTCCACTCACTGCTGCTCTTCGCCTCTCTGCAGCCACTGGAGACAGCAATGGCTCTCTCCAAGCAGTTTTGTCTTGTCCTCCTTCCCTCCACTCCCAGCTTTCCTGAGCAGCTAAATCAACAGCCTTAGGGAAAATGGAAGGGGAGAAGACATGAAACTCCCACAAAAATCCAGTTAGCACAGCTGGTGGATTTCATGCCTAGTCCTTTCCTTCTGAAGGGGAGACAGAGAGAGAAGGGGGAAGATGGGACTTATGAGGACTCTTGTCCAAGTCTTGGGTTCAAGTGTCACTTTCTGTGTGATTTCAGGAATGTTCTCATTCCTCTTTTTCTGCTGAGCCATTAGAGTGTTTTATTTTTCCTGGTGTATTGTGAATTTTTGGCACAAAGGGGTGCTTAAAAAGCCTCCCTGTTTCCGTTCTCACAAAGAAAAGGAGAACAAAGTTCACTGTGGGGGTAAAGAGCAAGGCTTCTCTGATAAAATTCCAGCTGCAGGTACTCAAAGCCAAGGAGAGGTATCCTTCCCCTCAGCTTGTGGGAGCATCTCCTAGCCCAGGTGAGCTGCAAATTCACACATTGCCTGAGTTGGAAATCCTATGCTGGGAATACACGACTTCTCCTTGAGGGCAAAATCTTTAAACAGGTGGGGCTTATCTGCACTTATCTGCTTCCCTGTGTTTAGAGTGCATTCCTGGCCTCCAGCAAGCTTGGATTTTGCAGATTTGGACATGAGGATGCTGCTTTTCTGTCTTTCTCTCTTTTTTACTTCAGGTGTGTGGACAATGCTGAGCATCTTAAAATTGAAAGTCACTCATGTGGTTTCCACATCCACAATGAATTTGGCTCTGGAGCTGACCAAGCCACTGCAAAGTGGTTAAAACTTTTTCATCATTATTTCTGTTTGTATCTCAGGAGTCCCTGAAGTCCCAACCCAAAGCTGCAGATTGCTCTGAGCACTGTGCAAGCACTGAGACAGAGGAGGGTGGAGGGAGGCCTGTGAAAGCTCTGCTGAGCTGCAGGACCTGCAGACCTCTTGCTGCATGGGAGATCCCCTCTGGACATGACTGTGCCAGTCCCAATGAGTTCAAAGCTTGAGGAGATGAGACAGCTGTGGAGTGAGGGCAGATAACACTTGCCCAGGTCCGTGGTACGGACGGGGAGCCTGCAGAGCTCCAGCTCCCAGCGCTTCTCCCGGGAGAGGAAACTGGATGTGGTGGAAAGGCTTCTCTCTGCTCGATGCAAGAAGCCCCTCAGTGGCTGAACACTGTATAAACAGCAGCAGCAGGCTCCCTCCCCCTTTCCATTGCTGTTTGTTAAACACACGCTCTCTGCCTTTCTCTCACTCAGGAGCGAAGACAGCATCCAGCTTCGTGAGACGGGGCTGTCAGTCACCCTGCCAGAGGGGCTCTCCGCTGCTCAGGGACGGCTTCCAAAGCTACTCCTGGCCATGAAACACTCTCCAGCAGCCCAGATCCTCACCTGACGTCCTCTCTCTTCCGAGGACAGTTACAGAAAAGTGCTTTTCACTCCTTTGCCACAGGTTGACTTCCAGAGAGTGGAGAGGACCAAGCGCTCCGTCCTGGCCAGCGATGAGACAGTGACTGGAGGTGAGAGCTCGGTTCCTGCAGGAGGAGGAAGCTCTGGCCTTTGCAGGTGGGTCAAGGGGGGCTCACCTGAGCAGCAGGGATGAGAGGGGGCCAGGTCTTGTCCATGCCACATGGTTCAGGCAAAAAAGGTCCAAGCATCTGTGGGAAGCTGGATTTGGGGGCTGACAGCCCTGAGAGCTGGAATAGAAAAAGCTAATGAAATACTGACAGGTTTTGAGTTTTGAAAGATCCCTGAGCAGAAGTAGGGAGTGTGGGAAGCAGGAAGCTGAGTGAGAGCAGTCAGGAGAGCAGGCTGCTCCAGGGTGCTGCAGAACCCGGGCACATCCAGCTCCAGAGGTGCAGGTGAGGGGCTGAGGTGCGTGGCTGCCTGAGATATCCTGATGTCTCCTGCAGTCTGCCTCCTTGTGGCTTGGTACAAACCTCGTCAGCTCCTCCGTGCTGGGACTGCACACGCTGCTGCACTCAGCTCTCTGACACAGATCAGAGAGGGACATGCAAAGGGGGATATGGGATACAGGAGGAAAATCAGTGCTTGCTTTCTCTCAGCACCCATTGCATGTTAGTGCTTGAACAGAGAAATCCTCTTATAGTCCTGCTGCAGATGCATTTCACCTACAGAGTTTCTGGTCTGTCCCAAAGAAGGATATTGCATTTTCTCTATTTGTTCTGTCAGTGAATTGTTATTTCCCTCTGTTCCACTGTCCCACCTATCCCAGACTCCATAATTTTCAGGAGGTAACAGATTCCCCAGGTTAACCAGGATCCATCCACCACGCTGTCTCTTCCTTTCTACAGCCCCAGCAACTGGTGTGTCTGTATCTCAGTGTCACCCATTGATCCCTATGTCCCAGCCAGCCTTGCTCTGCTCCCATGGCACATCCCACTACTGCCCTGCACTGCTCTCCCTGCTTTCTGTAGGATAAATTCCCATGAGAAAGCATGTATGCCTGCCAAACAGATCTCTTCTCACCACCTCCTTTTTCATCCTGTCCAGAGCTGGGTGATTACAGCATCCTCATTGCCTTGTCCCCTTCATAGTCTTCCATGGCTCCAGCTAGGCTGGGACATGAAAATATTTAGTGTGAGGAACCACAAGAACTGCCTGGTGTATCTCCTCATCCTTGCACTTTGTCTCCCAGTGCCAGTTCTACGCTGGGGTCCCCCAGGAGCAGTTCTGGGTAGCAATGAGTGTCTGATGCCATGAGGTTTCTGCAGCAGTGGCCCTCAGTTGGATAGATAACTTAGAGAGCTGCAGCAGATGGTGGGCTGGTCAGAGGGTCTTCCCTTTTGCTAGAGTATCATAGCAAGGCAATCACCCCTTCACTGGAGATAGAAGGAGCTGGGATAATTTCTGTCTGTTCTTTGGCTTCAGGAAATCATCCAGAGCTGCTGTTTGTCCTGAAACCTGCCTATTGCAGAGAGAAGATAAAATTTGTTCCCCTCCATCAGTCACATATTGCATTTTCATGCAGTTCCTGAGATCTATGTTCAGGTTTTATGCTGAGAGGCAGCACCTCTCTGGTGGTGAATACAGGAGGCTGGACTTAGAAAACTCGGGCTCTGCCCAAGCCCTGCTGTGGATGTGCTGTGTGGTCTCTGGCAGGCTGGTTAACCTCCATATTCCCATTTTTTGTGTTGTCCTCCTTTAAGTGCTGTGCTGTGGGGTGCAGGGACACTGAAAACACTGCTGCCTCTTGAAGGGAACGTGAAGGTGGTAGAAGGTGGCTTGTCCCAGGGTGACCACCAGCTTCTCTTGGTGAGGGATGGTCTCAGACCTCCTTATCATGGATGTCTGTCTGGGTATAGGTCTGAGAATGAGATGAATCAGCGCTCCTGATTGGGCTGCTGGAGATTAAGGGATTTGGTGGAGTTGAGCTGCTTTGGAGGAAGGACAAGCATGGAATAAATCAGTGAGCCAAGCCATGGAAGTGTCTATCAGCCTCAGCCCTCACACTCCAGCACTGCTGTAGGAAGAGTTTGTCATTAACCAAAGAGCAGAGACTGGCCCAAGACCCTTCACTCCCTCCTTTGGTGCCATGGACTCCAGTCTCACTGCTTGGACAAAAAGAGAAATTCTAATTAACAATCTTTGTTTTCTCCAGCCCTCTGACCACCCATCCAGCCTTGCTTTCTGAACCCTGCCAGGTTTTACAGATGGCTCTTCCAGGTCTGGATGTGCCTCTTCCAGCCTGGCTGAATGCCTGGGACTGCAGCAGGGACATGGAGGGAGCTGGGGTGCCCCAGGAAGCAGAGGTGGATGAGCCCCAGGGCACCTGGTCTGGGCCCTCTGTAGGGATGGAGCTGTCACTTTGGTCACTGTCCCAGTCATTGACAGCAGTGTGCTGAGTGAAGGGCTGTGCTGTGCTTCTCCTCTTCCTGAAGGCTGAAGCCTGCTGGTGCAGGGAACAGCTCTGTCTCACTGGGAGCCATCCCTGGTCCCAGCCCTGCCTCAGGCTGAGCCTCAGCTGGAGCAGGGGTGAGGGTTGGGGTTATCTTGGTACTCTGTTTCTGCAACCCTTCATGACAACTCAGCACAGAGGAAAGGACCTGGATAGTACTTCTGCCTCCCCCTGGTCTCTCCAGCTGCTTTCTTGTCCCAAAAACAGTTGGCTCTCAGCTCCAAGGATTTTTTCATCTAGTCTGGCAGGCCTGTTAGGCATGGGGCCTGACAGCAGCCTACACATATGCCAGTACTTCCATTACTTGCTGGAACAGACCTCAGTCCACTCCTAGCAGCATCCCAGTGACCTCCAGACAGCTCCTGGAGTGGGAACATTTATTGTAATCATTTTGTCTCTTAATTAAAATGCCTTAATTGATTTGTAGGAAAAACAAAACAAACAAAATGAAATAGTGACTCCATTAAGGCCATTTTGTTAGGAAGTGAAGCTGCTCCAATAGCCATGGTGTTCCTGGCTCCTCTCAGATGGTGGGCAGCTGCCAGTCTCCAGCAAAGGGAAATAGGCTGAGATGTGAGCATGGGAACTGGCAGCCAGTTGGTGGATGAGAGGGAGAAAAAGAGAAGGGAGTGTCCACTGGCCTGCTGCCAGGAGTTGGTACTGAAGATAAATGGAACAGGCAAGCCACAGAAAAGGCGGTAACAAGTGATAAGGTAACGCTGGACAATCCAGAAGGTTTAAATCCCACATAGATGTCAAGCAGGGAAAATACAGTCACTGAAAGTGTCCCTAGCTCTGTTTCCTTGGCTGACCTTGCTCTCCTGGCAGTGGGGTTTGCTCAGGGCCAGCTGCAGCACAGCTGGCTGCCAAAGGGGCTGGGCTGTGCCACCTTCCCAGGGCCCTGTTCCCCTGCTCTGCTCTGCCCTGCACCCACTGTGTGGCATGGCTCTGAGCTCCTCTCTCCTGTCTTAGAAGCTGGAGCTTCCCCTTGGTCTTTCCAAGGCTGAGGCAGGGGCGTTGTGGAGGTCTGAGATCACCCTTAAACAAACCCTGACCCTAGCAGATCCACCCATTTTTTCCTCTGCTTCCTACCCTCCTGGCAGCAGCTACATGGTGTCCCCTATCTCAGAGTGTCTGAGCCCAACACCCTCATTTACCACTGGAATAAATCAGTCTGCAGAGTGAGATGTTAGGCAAGCAACTGGACAGGGAGAGGGAAAGAGAAAGGGTGCCAGCAGGGGTGGTTTTAGTGCAGGCAGCTCTTCTGCTGAGCCTCAGCAGGGTCCTGGCTTTGCAGCTGACCAGGCAGACTCCTGGGAGCAGCTCCTGAGGGGGAATCACAGCCTTGCTCTGAGGAGGGATGACAGGACAAGCAGATGTTTTAGCTTAGGTTGAAATGCAATTGCAAAGCATCCTCCCTCCCCAAGGACAGGCTGCCCTGAAACCTTGGGCTTGCATGGGACTTGCAGGAAGCCCACCAGCACCCAGTCAGCAGTGCTCACATCTTTTCTGGGACAAACCCAGTTCCCTGCTTGAGGAGCCTCAGAAGATAGCCAGAAGTCTGCCTCTAATTCCCACTTCATTTAAGCTCTTTGCCTCCCTTCCCTTAGTGAAAGGGCATCTTCCCCCTTCTCTGCAGGTCAGAGAAAACACAATGCTTTGCTGACCTCCCTGCTTGGGCAGGGTGGTGACTTTTGCTCACTTTTGTTTAAGTTTGCAGTGGGAATGGGGCTGCGGAGAGGCGATAAGTGAGAGGCCATGTCCACCCCTCTCCACATAGCCCACAGCAATCCTGAGCCACGGAGGCTGAGGAGGAGCCAGTAACAGAGCTGGCTTTTCTCCTGCCGTATTTGGATTAAATGAACACCCTGCTGTGCCAACACTGCTGTTCCAGTGGCACCTAATGCCAGCCAGGGCTTCCAGGCTGCCTCAGCTCTGGGCTCCCTGCTCCCACAGCCATCCCACGCAGGCACTTGAGGCTGATGGATGCTGGGGCTCTGGCTCTCGGCCCCTCTGTGCCTGGATGCTCAGCAGCAGCTCTGTGGGAGGCTTCTTCACAGCTTCAGTGGTTTATGCCCTGCACATGCATGTCCCTGCAGGAGCTCCCTCCTCTGCTTAGCCAGAGGATGCCTGGGTGTCACCAACACTGAGAGGACAGAGAGGTTCTTTTAGGGGTCCTGGGCAGAATGAAGATGGCACCAAATCATGGTGACAGAGCTTTGTTTCTTTATCAGGGTATTATGATTAGTGTAGAACTGATGAATTTATGATGGAAACAGCACAGGATTTCTGCAAACAGAATCAACATAGTACAATCTACAAATAGCAAAATACAGAATTTATAAATTATTTATGATTTCTAATCACCTAAGTAATACAGAATTTATAATTCAACTTATAATTTATAATCACCTGGACCCTCTTCAGATTGGGCCAAATCCTAACACACAGTTTGTTGTATCATTGTAACAATCATAATCTAGACTCAAAAATCCTATAAAGGAATATGAGCCACTCACTGAATCCTTAGAGAAAGCAGAGGATGGTGGAGGTGTCTCCTGGCCATAGGGTTCACAGGTCTCACTGTCCAGCAGCTCCTTACTTAGGACTTGTAACTGCTCTGTGTGCTGTCACACTTCCCTCTTCTGTGGTGGGGACACAAGCCCTGCCTGGCTGGGTGCCTGTGACCTTCAAAGCCACCAAGGCAGGCAACAATTGCCTGATGCCTGGGAACCCTAAGACTGGCAGGGGAAGGAAGAAGAAAACTGGTTTGTCAAGTTGCTTCACAGGACCTTGAGGGCCTGATGATGAGGGCCAGGGAATGGCTATGAGATATTTGATCACAGAGACTGGCTCATGAAATGTCATTAGTTGTGCTACCCACATTACTGGGAGGGAGAGCAGACAGTACTGGGTGGATGGGGTGGCAGCATCACGAGCAGGAGCAGTGGCAAACGAACAGATATTTTTGCCTGGAGAGGTGAGAAATAAGAAACAGAAAAAACCCTGGTGCACAATCTGGAAATAAATAAATTACAGGGAGGTGGAGAAGAACACCTTGACTTTGAGAATGCTTTGTCTCTCTGCTTTCCTAGTTCTTAAGGCGTTAGGGAATTTTTGTAGACAATTAATCTCATCAAAGGTGAGTGCAACCTCTGCTCTCACTTCTTTTATGTCTGTGTTCCAGACCCCCTTCTCCTCCTTACAGAAAGTCTCAGGCCAGGCATGGGACCATTGGAGAGAGCCAACAGCACATTCACCATGGAGAAGACAGCATTAGATGAGAAGCTGCCACATGGCTGGCATGCCAAGGACTTTGTCACTCCTACCCAGGATCTCTCTGGGTCCCGCAGTGTCATGATGGACAGCACCAAGATCCTGGGGGTCCAGGTCATCCTGATTGCTGCCTACTCCCTCATCATTCTGCTGGGGTTCATCGGAAACTCCCTGGTCATCTACATCATAGTGAAGTACAAGACCATGAGGACTGTCACCAACTTCTTCATAGCTAACCTGGCCCTGGCAGACCTGATGGTGGACACACTCTGTCTGCCTTTCACCCTAGTGTACACCCTGCTGGACGAGTGGAAGTTTGGAGCTGTCCTTTGTCACCTGGTTCCTTATGCTCAGGCTCTGAGTGTCCATGTGTCCACTCTCACCCTGACTGTGATTGCCCTGGATAGGTACCGCTGTATTGTCTTCCACCTGGACAGCAGGATTTCCAAGAGGCTCAGCTTCACCATCATAGCTGTCATGTGGCTGGCAGCAGCCATCCTAGCAGGGCCTCTGGCCATCTTCAGGGAGTACCGATACGAGGAAATCCCATCCATTAACCTCAAAATGGCTGTTTGCTCAGAAAAATGGCCCTCTGCTAACAACAGAGATGCCACCATCTACAGTCTGTCCATGCTCCTCCTGCAGTACGTTCTTCCTCTTGCAATTATTTGTTATGCCTACACCAGGATCTGGTTCAAGCTGAAAAACCACGTTAGTCCCACTTCTAGGAATGAAAACCAGTGCAGGAGGAGGAAGACAACCAAAATGCTCGTGATGGTAGTTGTGGTATTTGCAGTCTGCTGGCTCCCCTTCCACATATTCCAGCTTGCCATTGATCTTGATCTGGTTCTTATCTTCCATGAGTACAAACTCCTGTACACTGTCTTCCATGTTGGGGCCATGTGCTCTACGTTTGTCAACCCCCTGCTCTATGGATGGATGAACAAGAACTACAGGAATGGCTTCCTTATGTTCTTCCGTTGCCAGAACAAGCCCGAAAGCATCCACACTGAAGGCTCAGTCAGAGGCAGGTCTTACATCTTCAGGGCCAACACCCTAAATGGCAGCATCAAACAGACTCCTGGCAATGGAGCACTGCCCACAGAGGTTTAGGGATGGGACATCCACCTCCAGGACTGAGGCTGGCTGGGCCCAGAGACATTCTTGGGTGAATGCCTTTTTTTGACAGAGCATTGTGCTGCCAATTATAGCTACAGCAGCCATGTAGAAATACGAAATACCCCCTGTATCTCTCAAAACAATAAATCTGGTGTATTTTTGTCTGACCAAATAAATTAATTTTTCCTTTCGCTGCGTTCAAGTTATGCATGGAGACACAAGAAAAAATAACACACACAGAAGGCTTTCATTTAACCAGAAAAATACACCCTTCTTGCTATTTCCATTTGCCAAAGTGGGTTGCTCAACATTTTACCCCCTGACACATTACACATTACAAATGTGGAGCTGATATTGTGTGTGATTGTTCATCTGTACATCTCCTACCCAAAAGCCTTAATGATCCATCTAATGCCTCCAAGGGGAGGGAGACCTGCACTCTGTTCTGAAAACACCTGCTTGTTAGTGCCATCACTCCTCTGACCCGGGGAGAGAGCGGGCTGGCACAGATTGAAGCTGGGCAATCCATGCTCTCTTGCCCAACATTTGCATAAATCTGCATTTGCAGCCCACGGGATGTGCTCAAGTCCTCCGAAAGCCCAGGAGGTGGCAGTGGCACTACTCACCACAGTCTCCTTTGCAAGTGCAGAAGCAGGGCTTTGGGAATGCCTCATTAGCCAGGGCTTGTGTGCCAGCGCCCTGTAATTAGCAGGGAGGAGAGCAGGAAGGGAAGCAGATAGGCTCAGTTTCAGTCCTGTCCATCAGCTGCCCCAGATCTTTCCTTTCCTAAGGGATTGTCAAGGGCACGCAGCTAAAAATGTGGCTCCTGCCATGCAGTAACTTGACAAATGCCATCATGGCCAGAGAGGCAAAAAACTGCCAATGAAACCACTCTCCGAGGCACTCAGAGGGTTTAAAGCTTTGCCCTTGCTGAGGCTGAAGGTAGTATGGGTCTGTATATGGGTGCTTCATTTCAGAAGACAGATGCAACCTGCTTGCATGGTTTTCACAGACTTGGTGTCCTCTGGCAGAAGACATGGAGACTAAGGAAGATGTATTCTTTCAAACCAAACTCTGTGTTCTCCTCCTGAAGGCTTGTGTCAGCTGGGGAGTGTATTTTTAGCTCTGCCATCAAAGGAGTCTTGATTGCTACTGTGATCTTGGTGTCATCTCTAAAAGTCAGTGTTCATCAGATTGGAAAGTAACTCCCAGATGCAGGAAAGAGACTCAACAGACCTCCTCATTAAAAATAAAATTAAAAGAAAAATTTTGATTTGTAAGTCTTCACTGAAGCAAGGGCAAGAGGTAAGAGGACCTGCAGTACTGAGTACACCGGCCTGGATCAGGCTGCTGGGCTCTCACATCTGGGTCCTCAAGAGATCAGTTGCCAAAGGGCTTCTTTGAAATTCTGCCTTCTCTCTAGCTTGACCTGCCTCTGGCCTTTGTTCTCCAGCTCAGCTTCTAACTGCCACAGTAGATTTTAAGCTCTTTGTTTATTTCTGCTCTCTGATCCTCTGCTCCATTTTCCTAAATAGGAATAAGAAAATTGTTTCTGGTTCCTTCCCAGGAGACATCAGTGCCAGAGAGGGGCTGCAGACCACACTTCACACTTAGAAGCATGGGCATGTTGGTGCCTAATAACCTCCTCAGCACCTGACCCTGCAGGTCACAGCCTGGCCTTCTATCCAGGGAGAGTCAGGATCTACAAAGATCCTGTCAGGAAGTCATTGGTGTTCCAGTAAACAGGTCATCTGCTTCCTGGCAGACCAAGACATGATGGGAGAACCAAGACACAAGTTCACCTTCTTCATGTGAGTGCTGTGGAGTGGCAGTGGGAGTTTACTGTTTCATCCTGATGGAAGGGGGAGGATATTCTCCTCCACAACACTGGTAAATTCTGTTCCTACTTAATGAGCTGGTCATTTCTACATCCCATCCTCCTGAGGAACTCTCCCCACCTTTCCACCAAGCTCCACGATACAAGGAAATGTTTATGTTTTAAAAGTAGCTCAAATGGGTGGAAAGAATTCAACTATTACCAATAAACACTTCAGAAAGTGATTTAACACTCAATAATATAAGTCAGAGTAAAATAACAAATTTAGCAGTGCAAGCTTGGAAGCCAATCATGCTGCCAGGCAAGATGGATGAGGAGCTAAATTGCTCTTCTAGAGGCCTTGCCAAAGGTTTTGTCCTGTGACACCACACACAGTATCTAACTGCAGAGCAAGGCAGATAATGACATTATGAATGACTGTTTAATTTTGAGCCCAGACTTTTAAACTAAATATGGATAAATAAATAAACAGATCCAAGTTCTTAAAAAATAAATACTGTCAGTGGCATGTACAGGGCAGAGGGATTTTTATGCTGGAGCAAACTGAGAAGGAGAAACTATTTACTTGAAAGGTAACAGCAAAGTTCTTGTTTGCTCTGTTTAATTCACTTGTGCAGCTTCACTGGTAGATTTGTGCCCAGTGAGCTCTCTGTTTTTTCCTTGCCATTGGAAAAAGTTACAACCTTCCACACCCGCTGCTGGCAAGGAAACCAGCTCTTAGTGGTGCATACTATGTGTATTCCTGTGGAAAACTATGATGCCTCTATTGAGGGAAAGGGGCCTTAGTGTCCAGTACCAAACAGAACAAGAGAAGGTGGGGAGCAAGGAAGCAAAGCTGCTTAACAAAGGGTGGTCAGAGTAGATAAAGAGTATGTTCTGATTATTGTGACTGCATAGAAGACAAGAATTAATTTGTTTCCATGAAACAGAAATCTCTCGGAAATGAAGGTTCCCCAAATATTAACACCCTGTTAAAGATGGCCTTACTGCCACGATCAGCTTCATGAAACCGAAGACTGGCAGCTTTTTTAGCTTTTGAACTATTTAGAGCTCAGGAGAGGTATGACCCTGCTCTGTGGGTGTCAAGGGCATATCCTTTAGTAGTTACAGATAATCTTGGAGTCATCTTCCCACTGTTCCTTGCCAAAGGCACATCTGTGACTGCCTGGCCAGCGACTCTCCTCTCTGCAGAGCTGGCCCTGGTGTCACTGCCGTGGGACAGAACAACTCCTGTCACTGGCACAACAGCTGCCAGGGATGAGGCATTTCATTACAGAGCTGGAAACACCGTGACAGAAACGAAATGAACAAGTGTTCCATCAAAGCTTATCTGGAAGACAGTGTTGCACCTGGTGGCCAAACGAATTTCCTCTAGGGCTCTTCCTGATTCTTGCTGAGATCCTTCTCAACATGCTGCTTCTCTGAACTGACCTGAGAATATTTCACAGCTTTTAGGAGGGAGATCCTGAATTCCTTTAGAAGCATCCTATTTCTTATGCTAGGACGCTCCTTCTGGTCACATCATACAAATCTTGAATTATAAAATGTACCACTGCACAGTTCTTAATTGCCTAGAAAATTATTAACTTTGAATAGACACAACAGGTGGCAATGCCTCTAGCTATTCCATGCAACCATTCCTCACATGCCAGTCAAATCCAAGAACAGCTGAGATGTGACAACTTCTTAGTTTAAAACCAGCAGCATCAATAACTGTTGTTCCCTAGAACAGGATGCCCTAAGAGCTCTTGAGAACCAGTCTTTTATCAAACTTCCAGCCTTGACAAAGCACATTGAAATTTGCAGAGCACAGGCTGTGCTTTGGACACAGGAGCCTTTCTAAGCACTAGAAATTTTGCCTCTAAAACACTTTGCTTGTTCTGAAAATCCCTTCCCATTTATTTTCCAAAGCATACACGTCTGTAACAAGGGAATGCACGTACAGAGAGCAAAGGTTTGGGCTTTTTACTTTTCCTTGTCTTAAGGTAACATATTCAGCTGGCACTTCAGTCAATGCAGGGTGAGCTGCGTCCTTTGGTCAGGGCTCTCTCAGAATCAAAAACGTGACGTGCTCCTGCATGAGCCTGGGCTCCATCCTGCTCCTAGAAATGCCAGATTCAGCCTCTCATGGCTCTCTGCCTTACAGTAACAGGTGCCCTCTCCCATTCTCCGTGGAAGCCCAAGCAAACAATGTCAAATGGCACATGTTTTATTCAACATACCCACAAATGTATCAGCAGAAACACTGCTCTGAGCTTTGCACAAAGGCTCTATAGGGAAATGCACACTAGCCCAGGAAAGGGGCCATTCCTCTAACATATGCTAATGTGCCAGAGGAGCTGCAGTGAGTTCTGTTCTGCTGAAGAAGCTCTCAGACAGTTCAGCTTTTCCCTTGATATCAGGTGTTAATCTTATCATTGTTACAGCTAACATGGTCCAAAATCAAATTAGCCTTTGGGCAGGAGCTGGGGAGTTGGCACTGTCTTCTCATGCCTTTGTCTTTCAGTCGTGTTATTGTGTGATTCCACCAGGGTCTCTGAATGTGCTGGGCTTTAAATAAGGCCCCATAATCAGCTACTCTGGTGAAAATCAGGAATTACTGCAAGAATCTGGGAAAAAAAGAAAGGATTCTGGGTTCATATGGATAAGCAGAATTTGGTCGCTTGCATTTGAAAAAAACAGAGCTTTGTTTTCCTTTCAGTTTTCCCTTATCAACTTGGGATTCTTCAAATGCCAAAAATAATATTGCATATTACTGCCAGAACATTAATCTTCATTTTGAGCTCATTTCAGAGACAGGACGTGTTCAGGAGAGCCTGGGAGGGGACAAAGGCTAGGGTTTTAAAGCTCATCCTTATCTCTAGTCTCAGTGTTTTTTAAGTTAAAAGACAAATCAGAAAAAGACAAAGTCACTCACGTCAAAGGAGGTACCAATTTATCTTCAGACAACACAACCTCTATTTAATTTTCCATCCAGACACCCCATCACCCTTTGCCATAGTGTTGTACATACACAGGGCTGGATGAGGCTGGGGGAGGAAAGCATTTTTCTGCTTCTAATAGCAATATTTTAGTGTCACTCATGATTTATAGCCAGCAAAAAATGCTTTTTCTGCTCTATGTTCTGTTCGCTGTAATGAGTTCAGAAGGAATAGTGCAGATGCCTCATGGAGCTCACAGGAGGAAATCTTCATTAGTCCAGTCCTTTCCAGTGTGGTAGCAAGGACTGGGAACATTAGAGGAGAAACCCTCTTGTTTATAACTAGCTTATTGAAGTGCACAGACATGGAGTTGTCACTGTGTCGCTCTGCTAATGTGTCACAAACTTTCAGACACTGCTCATCTTCAAGATTCACAAGCAGCTCAGCCACATGGTGCTTCTTGCTGGTGTGTGGAAGGAAGAAGGAAATTAGGGGACAGAAAAAGATTTCAAGATATTCAGGAGAAGACGAACCCTTGGATGAAATCTGGGGGTTATATGGTTCTTTATGTAACCTGGGGTAGATTGTTGGCTCTACTGGGAGCAGGATCAAAGGGGAATGAACTCTGCCATGGTGCAGGAAGAAAAGAGCCTCTATCAAATTAGAGACAAGTAAGAAATAACAGCAAACCTGGATCCATCATGTCCAGTGCTCTGTTGCAGATTGAGGCAATAAAAGATGCTATTTAGGGAAAGCACCCTTGCTTGGCCACTTTAGTGGTCCATTCCCCTCATTCCTCTAACAAGAGCCACAATTGTTGTATCAGCTGTGTTAAAGTGGACATCCCTGCCTAGGGCATTTAATGTCCATGTCTAGGCTTTTTGCTTGTGATTTTGTCTAATTGCTGCCTGACTCTGACAATTCTGTCTGCTTCCCAGGGCAGCCAGTTCCAGAAGTTCACTTGCACAGTGTGAAAAAGCACTTCCTTTTATCTGTTTAACCAACCCCCTATT
This sequence comes from Pyrgilauda ruficollis, assembly GCF_017590135.1. Taxonomy (NCBI): domain Eukaryota; kingdom Metazoa; phylum Chordata; class Aves; order Passeriformes; family Passeridae; genus Pyrgilauda; species Pyrgilauda ruficollis. Next base: position 4,245,701 of record NW_024527377.1, read on the forward strand.
AGATTCAGCAAATGCCTGCTGGTTCCAGGACTTCCTGAACAGCAGCTGAACCAGAGCTTACCTAGGGCCTTCCTTTTGCAAATCTTGTGCTGTCCTCATTTTTCAGCATTCTTCCTTCCTGGTTCAATTCACATCTCCTAAGACAGTTTCTTCATCCCTCATCATCTTGTTTGTCCTTCTGTGGACCTCCTTTAGTTCTACAAATACTACAATGAGCTGAATTTTGCTCCCGGCTCCTGTGAAGGAGTGGAATCTATCAGATTTGTTCTGACCTTGCTTGGGATTGATCATATGAGTGCTTTTCAGTAGGTGAGGAGGAAGGACACCTCTTGAAAAAGATGCCAGGCTGTCTCTCCTTGGCTGCAGTGTTGCTGTATTCTTTATGAAATCTCATTACACTGGTCACTGAGTCAGTTCAGTGAATCGTGAAATGCATCCCCAGTTTTGGTTTTGAAGATGAGAGACAAAAGGGCAGTCAGACCCCTTCCTCACCCTGAACTCTATCCAATAGATTTATCCAGGGGCAAGACTGGAGTCTAAATGATCCTGCTAGTGAACAAGTGTCATGGATCACAGCTTCATCTGTCCATCCCATGAAACTGAGAAATGAGGAATTATGCATTTCAGGAAAAGAATGATGAAGTTTTGTTACTTGGCAACTGTAGCTCCCACACATTTTGGAAAAAAATTGAGAACATCCTGTACCTCAGAGAAATCAACCAGCTTAGGTGAGGAGGAAGGGAGCTGGCAGCAGATCTCCAAAACTTTGAGCTGGAAAGATCTTGTGGGGCTTCTGGAAGAAAAAATTGCTTTATGTCTTCATGCTCCTCAGCTTCTCTCCTCCACGTGACTGTCTGCATCATTTTCTGGGCTCTTCATGGTGAAATAATCCATTGTTCTGCCATTTCTGTCTCGCAGAGGCATTTCACAGCCATCTGAATGGGCTCTAATCCACCTGCCAGCTGCAATCAGCACACAGCATGGCTGCACTCCTGTCAGCCAAGATTTGAGCGCCAGAAACAAAAACCTTCAAAAGAGGAATCAGCAAGAGATCTGGATGTGAAAACTGGCGAGGGGGCAACCAAACCTGAGGGCTGGTGAGTGTACACAGAGGGATAGCAAACCCAGGCAACAAGGCCAGAGTAAAGTTTGACTTGCCCTCTGCAGTGGCAGCTGACTTCAGACAAGAATTCAGACATGATTATTAAAATAATAATTTAGGGTTTCAGTTGCTGGGAGCCAGTCTCCAAGGTTGAGCTCAGCAGATGGCTGTGTAGCTGGACCCCAGATAATGCATTTATGCAGTGGTTCAGCATTTTGTCCAGTTTTGTTACTGACAACTTTGATGTGTGAAATCCCATTTCTCTTTCCTAGGTTGCATATAAGAATCCAGTGGTTTCAAAGAGCAGATCTTAAGTCTCCAAGACAACCCTGCAGTAACCAATTAAGTAAAAGTAAGATAACAAAACTACCATGGCAAGAACTGATTGAAACGGTCTGTTGATTCAAGGAATGAGATTGCTATAGTGGCAAAGATGTCTTATTGCAGTCCTTGTAAGGTCTGGCTGGCAATGCAGTCTGTTCTGTGAAATTCCAGTTAGCTTCACGTAAAATCAATGGCAGTTGGGTTGTTAATACCCAGTAGTTCATTTGGAATCCTGTTTTTTTCTAATTACATCATTAAAAGGACATGAGCTAATCTCACTGCAGCCCAAGGAGCTGGAACAGCCTTGCAAGAGCCTGTCTCTGAGACACAGATATTAAAGCACTGCTCACAGGTCTCCCAGAGTGGGGACAGGTTCTGGGGTATTTTCATCATGAGCATAGTATAACAAAAGATCATAGGAAATAAATGTGAGGGAGATAGAACTTCTTTGGCTAAACCATTCCTGATCACAGGGTGTCTCACCTCTTCCAAGGCTCCTGTGATAGTGCTTTCATCTTCTCCCCACACAGTCTAATGTGAGCCCTTCCTAATTGTAACCAATATATCTCCCTTACTGCAACCTATCACTTCTTGTCCCCTGGCAGACACAGATGATAGTTTATTACCTTCTGTACTGCACTTTTACCTATTTGAAGGGTATTATCATGCATCTCTTCCACTTCCCCCAGACTAAATCAACTCTTCTTTTTTCTGTGCCTCTTTGCAGGGCTCGTTTGCTGTACCCTTGTTCTTGCCACTGTCCTCTGGACTCTCTGAGCTCAACAGCCAGAAGTCAGGGGCTGGGGGCCAGGCAGTGTGCTGCCATGATGAGCACAGAGCAGCTACTACATGCAGAGAGTGTGTTAGGAGGCAAACAAGTGTCTGTTCTCACATGATTTGCCATCAAGCAAATCCTCCACCATCTCCAAGCACTACCAGAAGGGACAGTGTGCCTACAGTGCTTGGCAGAGATGTGATCAGATGAGGCTCACAGCCCTGGGCTGTCCCTGGCAGTCCCCCACAGCCCGAGTGTGGTCCCACCACCACACGGAGCACAGAGCAAGAGGAGGCTCGGGGACAGAAATCTGTGTGGCTTGAGTGAGGAGCAGCAGAAGTCCAGTGCCCTCCGAGCAGTGCAGTGACCAAAATAACAGTCTGGAAGTGAAGGCCCATTACCACTTGGAAACAATTTGCAGTGGACTGGGAGCTCCTGTGGTGACAGGGAGCAGCTGTGTCCATACATGTGGCACTTGGGAGAGTGCTGCTTGTACCTCCATGAGGTTGTGGGTGAGAAAGGTGGCAGCAAATGCTTCACCCTTTCCACCAAGAACAGAGGAAGGCTCACAAAATTATGTGCATGGCAACATTTGAGCTTGATATGGAGAAGGCCTTTTCTTTCCAGGCCAGTCAGGTCAAGGTGTGCAGCACCTGTGTGGAAGTGCTGTGTGAGAAACCACTAGCACCAGAGGAGGTTTGGGATCCCTTCCAACTGCAACCACATGTACTTCTTGTCCTGCATCTGACAGTGGAGATGTGCCAAGTAGTTCAATAAATCCATCATCAACTCCTGTCCAGAGTGCCAAGTTATATTCAAGTTTGTCATTCCCAGTGTGTACCGGGTAGAGAAGCAGAAGAAAAATGAGCTGATTAAAGAATTTAAGCAGAGTGGGGAAAAAGCCCTGCAAGTACTTCGAAAAAGGGAAAAGAATGTGCCAGTTTGGATGAAAGTGTCTTTGGAAGGAAGTTTTGCAGGGAACAAAAGGGCTGAAGGAGGTAACAAGGTCCTGCAGAAATGTTAGGTTCTCTGAGCAATTGCTCTGTATGCTGGAATGCACAATTGGGAACTACTCTTCTCCAAACACACTGACTGCCTCTACACTATGGCAGGAGACCAGGCTCTTTGTTTCACTGTCAGCTGAGCTATTTCCATGTTCTGACTCATCCACTGCTGTTTCTACACAGTAAAAGCAGCAGCATTTGCAGCATTGTTCAAGCCCTCACAGGTGAACACAATTATCAGGCAAAAGTTTCCCTGCAAGTTGCACCAGTCATACTGAGTTTTTCACTTTTCCCTTTGTGGGTGTTGCCTCATGTGTGCAGCTCTGAGTATGTTCACAGCATGACCATGGTACTCTAGGACAGAGGGACACAAGTGACAGGAGGCCACAGTGATCATGTCCAAACCTGCCTTTCCTCAGGAGCCTGGTGCTTCACAAATTGTTTCTGAGTCAACCTCAGAACTATTTATTGTGCTGCCTTCACCTTTCTGCACTCCCCATGCCTGCTGTGAGTGCAGCAGTCACTTCCTTCTCGCTGTCCTGTGTAGCTCCTGTTCACACAACCTTTAATTGCTACTTCCACATTCCCTTGAAGAGCAGCACTTACATTTTATTTCCTTCTGGATGGAAAGTATAATTCTTTTCAGCTAGTTTTCTCTTCCACTTTTGTTAAATCCCTGATGAGTTGATCTTAAACTGCTGAGCCTTGCTTTCCTCTTCTATGAGACAGGACAAGTGCAGCACCCAGATGCTTGTAAATCCTGTCATCTGTGCTGCTGCAGCAAAAGGCATTGTCATTGAACACATCTTACAATGATTGTGTTGCCATCAGCTGGGGATCTAGGAGGCAGATCTTACTGGAAAGTGCTGCTAAATACGCAGAGAAAAGCAAATTTTGAATTCTCAGGGGTAAATATTTATTCCAGACTCTCAAAAAAGTTGTGATTTGTGAATCAAGGTGTGGGAGGGTTTTTAGTGGTGACAGTGCCAGGAATTTTTCAGCAGCTTTTTTTTCTCTTGTTGAGGCTTCTCACTAACAATCACTAATGGTCATGGCAGCAGCTCCATGGGTGTCCTGACAAATGGAAGAGCTGGGGCAGAAACTCTTTGTGCTCTCCAGTGCACTCATTACTGTTTTGTCTCTTCTATTCTGTTTCAAGCCATGGATTGCCCTTGTATCCTTATGGGGCCATTCCACAGATGAATGAGCAGCTGCTTTCTGATTCTCAGCAGATATTTCCCCTTTGTTACAGTGTTCTCACCAGGTCTGGTCACACTCCCTCATATTCTGATATTTCTGGCACCCTGAACCATCTTAGGAGAAATAAATTCATAAACTCCCTTGTATGCACACTTTTCCCTGTGTCCACTTAAAAACCAGTCCTGTGGTAAAAAAAATCTTCAGTTCTGCATTCAGATAACTGATGATCTATGAAAGCAAGTTACAAATGAAGTTCCTAAACAGAATTTAATATAACATTGTTGTTGCAGTGACTGTAACACAGTGCAGATTTGATGTTTTCAATCCAGAGTTACAAGGGCATGCACTCTTATCAGTCTATTTGATGATAAAATCCTTATCTCTGTTGTACTGTAGGAATTGGGGTAGCTCAATTTGCTGGTTAATAAACTCTCTTGGATATCTATAGCCCTTTTATAATATCTGGGACTTCTTGAGTTTCATGGTTACCACAATGCTATATAGAGCTCATTCCTTCTATTCACAGGTCATTGTGCTAATTAACATGAGATAGATGCCTTTGGGCATTAATAAACAGGTGCAGCCCTAAAGTGTGACAAGAAAATTATTTTGACTGGGACTTTCCAACAGTATATTATCAGAGGGGTTTGTATAAACAAGTCAGTGCTTGTTGGAAGGAAGCATGGGTATGGGACTTCATTCCTGGCTGTCATCCTCTTCAGAGTCCACAAAACCTAAGGCAGTGGATCTCTGAAGGCTGAGGCAGCTTGCCTGTGTCTCTGTGCAAACTGTTCTACTGAATGTCTGTTCAAGGACCCTCCAGAGTCATGAATATGCCAAGTCACTCCAAGGTATTACATGAAAAAAAACCCTGGCACCAAGTTCTGCTTGCCAGAGGCTTGCAGACATTTAAAAATGCTGTCACGCAAGCCAAGATACAGCTCCAAGTTCTTTTAACTCCTGAACTGATCAGACAACTGCTGAATGCGATAAGGCAAGGACTTCAGGTCATAATGGACTAACAGGGAGGGGAGAGGAGGGAGACAGTAGACAGATACCAGGTAGGAGGTGCAGATTTAAAGCTTTGATGTTCTCTCCTTCAGTGGAAAGAGTGGATCCGAGATTAGCAGCATTGTGCTGAGTAATGGCATTATCCTGCTCAGAACACCAGGAGATGCAATTGTTGTGAATGTCACTGTGTGAGAGTACTTGATGGTCCACTCACTTTGCTCTGTTTGAAACCAGATGAATATCTGAGACCAGGATTGCACCTTTTATACTTCACAGTTGGAGCTGGTTATTGTTTTCAAGCAAAATGCCTCCTTGCTGGAGTGGCACTCCATTACTTGTCCCAGAGCAGGAGTGTGGTGTAAGCCAGCAGCTTCCACTGAAGGAGCATTCCTGTCCTAGCTGTGCTCTGACTGTACAGCCCTGGTGCAACACTGTCAGCATCACAGACATACCTCAGACACGACACTGGACAGCACACCTGAGCCTCCTTGTTTTCACAAACACGGCAGAGCAGGAGAATGAGCAAGACTCTGGAGGGATTCAGATGTGCTCTGTACATCCCAGAGAAGCTTCAGTGGTATATGAGCTCTTTCCAATGTAGCACTAAATGATTCACATCTCTCCTGTTGCTCATTGCATCTCCAGGGGAAGATGTGAGTGCCAGGAGTGGCTTGTTCTGGTGGCTCTCTCTAAAAATTATGTATTTAATTATCTTGTAGGAGGCAAGATTGAAAAAACAGTCTCACTGCTCTGGGACCAGAAATGAGTGGAATTTATCATGGATCCAGGTCCTGGGATCCTGTTCATTTTGCGTTCTGAGATCAGCTTTGAGAAGGCTCTGCTGTCTCTTACCCAGGCAAGCTCTTCCATTATTGTGACCACCAGCTGTGCTGTGCCAGGAGAGAAGCTGTTGGCTCTTGCTTTCACCCCTGGCACTTCTGTCCTTTGCTGCCACAGTGAAAAGTGTGTCCATAACTTCTGTCAGCCTTTTGAGGAAGCTTTTATTGGGCCGAGGTGAGGATCAGCACTGCTGGGGGATGGTGAGGCTCAGCCTTCCTCGGGAATCTTACCCTGTTCTCCCAGAGGTCCTTGCTGCTGCAGCTACACAGTGACCAAATCCTGCATGTGCCAGGTAATGTACACACATCCTTTGTGTGTGATGTGTGAGCCTCCTGTCTGCACTGCAGGGCAGAGACTTCAGTGTCAGCCAGATGACTTGAAGATTCCCTTGTTGTTACATTCCTTAAAAAAAATTAAGTTATGGTGTGGGGTCACCCCGTGGTCCTGCTGTTTTGGGGACACCTGTGGGGCAGCTATGCTGGAAGATGGAGTTTCACAGGGACAGGAATAGACATTTATCTCAGTCCAGTTCATTGCTCCTGGGTTAGAATATTTTAGGGCACCCCAAAAATCATGCCTGACTTTATGAATTTTCAGGGACACTGAACAGTGAGTGACTCTACTGCATTTGAGAGATATCCATCTTCAGGTATTCTCTTTATACCTCGGTTTTTTAATCATTCAGGAAGCAGCATTTACCTGCCTTCCATCACATTCACTGTTGTTGAGGGGGCTTCACTGCTGCTGCTGGGAAAGTGTCAGATCAGAGCTGCACCCTCGAGTGCCAGAGCTTTGGGTAGCTTCTCCTTCACAAACCACATGGATCAAGTCAGGCTTGTCAAAGTGAACAGGCTCAGCACAAAGAACACTCTAATTCCACCTGGTGATGCCTTCATAAGGGACAGCTCCTTATTAATGAATAGATTTCCCACTCAGTGAAACACATTTCTGTACTTCACAAGTTGTAAAGGGGATCTGAGCAAACACACTGCATTGGGAACAGTGAAAAGCACCCAACATGGATCAAAAGCAGCAACGTGCTCATAAAAGGGAGGAGGGATTTATCCTGATTCATTTCAGGAAGATGTCATGAGTGTGCCACAGACAGACCATGCTCAGGGCTCCACAGGGGGTTGAGGAAGTAAATAGAGAACACAACTTACAAACTGTGGGAGAAAACTCAGAATCTGTTTCTTGAGGCAAGACCATTTTTCTGGTTCACTGGGGAGTGCTCCAGCTTAATCAGGGATAATGACATGTTATTCCTGATGTTCCTGAGGAAAGAAATTAGTAGGACTGAAATGTTTACTTAAAGAAAATATATTCTGAATCCTATGAGGAGTCAGACTTCATCAAGACTTTGCCTTCAATAGCCACCAGCTCTGTATTCAATCCTCTCTAATACACTCTTAGGGTGACACAGAGCCTTGGGGAACTTGTCCTGGTCTTTTAGACAGTGATGAATTTATTCCTTAGATGGGAAGTTGTTCAGCTCCTGTGTTTTTTTATCTTGACACAGATGGGTGCATTATCCATGGGAAGTTTTAGTGGGTTTTGGATACTTGCAGATATCCTATGCTGCTCTCTGATCAACTGGCAGTAAAGCTGGAGGTATTTCTTCCTCTGAGCTTTGAATGGTTATGCTTCCATTTCACTTTCCAAACCTGAACGAAATTAGAATTTCCAATTTCAAAAGCTCTCCCCTTTCCTTTATCAGCAATAAAGAAGAAATGGGAACGCTTGCCTGGCCTGTTCTGCACTGATCATTATTTTACACAAATGTATCACTAGGTTTCTCTTCTTCATAAAGTCTCTACAGACAGGCTTTTAAACTGTGCTTCTTCTGATAGCTTTCATTATTTTCAACACCTAACATATAATACTTTTATGTCTCATTTAGTGGAAAACTGCAAAGATCAAATTTCCGTTTAAAATATGAAGCCTTGTTAACAGTTTTTTTGAAACAACTAAAATAGAGAAGTCATATGAATCATTGCTTCTCTTCTATTACTTAGGAAAAAAAGAATAAATGTCTAGAAAATGTTTTCTGTAACCTTTTTGAAAGAAAAATATTTCACTGACTGTAAAATATGTGCTTGTCTGCCTGCTGAGGACAAGATTGGTTGGATGGTGACTCAGGAGCCAAAGCAATTTCAAAGGAGAGGTGGGTTCTGTTTTATAAACACAAAAATCACAAGTGCTGTGTGTGGCTAGAACTGTCTCACAGAGAAATTGACATTTTTATGATCCTAGAAGATTAAATGAGAGATTGGTGCAATAAATCTATTGGTTTAATGTATGCTTTGTTTTGGATAACACTAGAGAGATCTTTTGCTGCCTAAATCAAATGTTGCACTTTTGGTCCCTGTCCTTGTTGATTTTGTGCTGTGAGTTCAGTAACAGCCCAAGTTTTGTTTTGTTACTCCCACCCCCCAAAACCTGTGTATATAACCAGAAACACTGAAAATGTTAACATTTTTGAGATCCTTAATGTTTATTCTTGCAAAGAGCTCCCAAACACACCAGAAATTCAACAAATCCCTTTGTTGCTTTTCCACTGGTGCCATTTTAAAAATAGTAACGTCTTTATTGCAGCACTTTTGAGGGAAAAGGGGCTCCTTTACCCTTCAGCAGTCAGACAGATGCTCTTTGTGTGTCTCCATCCTTTGGCTGCTGCTCTCGCACCGTGCAGTTACTGCCAGCACAAAGCCATGGATGGCACGGTGACGTGGGAGCTGTGGCAGATGTGTGCACAGAAAGAGGGACAGGTTCGGTGTGGCTTTACTCTCAGAAGAAAGAAAGTGCCCACAGTCACCAGTGCGCTGTCAGAGCAAATCTCAGGGAGGTTTAAAGCAGCTTGGAAGGACTCATGGAAACTGTCCCTGGTGACTACAGGTGACAGCAGATCCCCCTGGCTGCTCCTCAATCCCCTTCCACTCCCCCTTTAGCACAGCAGGTCCCACGGTGGTTTAAGCTCTCCACCTCCACAGGGAAGATGATCCCCCCCAGCCCTGGGCATGTTTTTCTCCTTGCTGCCACGCTGTCTCAATCTCATTTGGCTTTTGTTTCAGGGGATGGGGTCACGAAAGCCTCCTGGAAACTGGTGCTGCTCGAGGTGGCACACAGAGATGATGCCAAGTCACACTCTGAGACGACACCTCTGCCCCACAGCACTCACAGGACAACGTCGTGGTGGCTGAGCTGGAGCAGGGATGGAGCCCTGGGAGGCTTGCAGGTGAGGGAGCTGGAGCTGGATGAACTGCTACTGAATAGCTGAATAATCTGTTACAACTTCTCCTCTATTTAAGCAGGCTCTGAAGTCAACTCTTCAGAAGTAAAGGCTGGTACCTGCTGCAGTCCTGTGTGCCTGCCTGTCTTTTGAACTCCTTCAAAGATATCATTGTACTTTGTCAGGAAAATGAAGAGGGAGATCCCTGTGTAATCTCCACCAATACCTTTCATTTCCCGAGGTATTGATGCAGGAAGTGTCCTGGGGAGAGAGCGCCCTTCCCTCCTGACACAGCAGGGGCTCCTTTGTAACCCTCCTCGGTTACAACAGACACCCCGACACAGCTGCTCCCCCTGCTCCTCAAAGTGCTGTCACAACCTAGTTAAAATAATTTACATACTGTTCATGTATTTTTTTTTTTTCTGAGATAAAGCCATGTAAATGTCCATGGAAGAGTCAAATTTTAGGAAATATTTTGAGTTTCTAATACCATCCTCAGCATGCATTGTCAGAACTCCTCCATGAACAATGAGAGAAACATGGCTGCTTTCCTTCAAGTGTTTTTCTCTTAAATTATTACTTTCAGTTGTTCTGTAAGGTCAACCAGCCATTTTGTTCCAAATATTTGGCTAGCTAATAATTCCAAGAAAATTGTAATGGTTGTGTATTGATCTGAATAAAAGTATGAAGCTTTGGAAAGTAGAGGGGTTGGATGGAGTGTTTGATGCAGAACAGACAGCTTGCCTCAAATTATCAGAAATAAACACTAACAGAGCACAGGAACGACTGCAGGACTTCAGGAGAATAAATAACCATTTGCAGATTGAATACTGGCTGTCGTATCACTGCTTTGTGGGGTTTATTAATGACTGGCTCGGTGAGAGGAGCCCTTCTTCTGCTCCTCCACAATCAGAGGAGGCACGACATAGATGTGGTTTACATTCATCTAAAGTTAGAAGTCATGATGTAAATTGCAGAAATAGACATGAATACAGAAAAAAAAAAATCAAAAATGTGTAATTTGAAAAACGTGTTCAGGCAATAGCTGCACGATATCCTGCTTCCCAAAAGTTCAGAGGAAGAGGGTTATGGGTAGGGAGCCTAATGGGGCTGTTTGTTTCCTGAGGAGAAAAGCACTGAGTTTTAACATTCATGAAAACTAAGAAAACAATTACTTTGTCATGTATGGAAACTTTCCAGAGAAAAGGAGGCTTGGGGGTGACCTTATCTCTGCAAGTCCTTGACAGGAGGGTGATAGCCAGGTGGGGGTCGGGCTCTGTTCCCAGGTAACCCTTGGAAATTATGTAACATTCATAATTAATTATTTTTATTAACTTTTCTAATTGATTCTTATAGTTATATCTATATGTATTACAGTGACATAACCAGCAACACGATGAGAGGACTTAGTCTTAAGCTGTCCCAGGGGAGGTTTAAGCTGAACAGCAAGAGGAATTTCTTCATTAATTTAGCTATTAATTCTTCTAACCCTATTCTAGCTTCTTATTTTTAAGTATATTGTTTCTGCCTTACCGGTCAGGTTTCAGCTGTATCCTTACTGGTTCTTCTGCTTTTGACCTCCCTGGAAAACTATTTTATTAATAGCTCTGAGAGCTTGTAATAGCTTGTATTCATTAGTATGGGGCTTCTTTACCGGTAGGAGTATTATATTCTGACTCACATTCCCCTAGTAATCCATGTTGAACAAGTTTTTTTCACAAAAAAGGTGATTAGACACTGGAATGGGCTGCTCAAGGAGGTGGAGTCTCCGTCCTCAGAGGTGTTTAAGGAAAGACTGGACATGGCACACACGGCCTGCTTGACATGGTGGTGCTGGGTTATAGGCTGGACTCGATGACCTCAGAGGTCTGTTCCAACCTAAATGATTCTGGGATTGCTGGGATGCCATTGCTGGGATTGCTGGGATGCACCACTTTGCCCTGTGCTGGCTCCACCAGGGAAGGGCCAGGCCTGGAGCGCCGCTCCAAGGAGCGCAGGAGGGAGAAACGCGTGAAGACAGTGCACAAACGGGAACACACTCACAGTACTGAAGTGATTTCAGCATTTATTATAATTTTAAAAAGGCCTTTGATGGGGGCTTGCAGGCCGCGCAGGAACGTTCCCATCAAGGATGCTGTAGTGCCGGCGCTGAGTTTTCTCGAGCAGCCACGTCCCCGATGTTCCAGGAGGAGCGGCACAGGTTCACTGGCTCAGATGCCCCTTTTTATCCTGTTTTTGTCCATTTGCGTTGGTTTCTGTTCGGATCCTTCATTTGCGTGAAGGTTTAAGGCGCTCAATTGGCCATTACAGCTCTGTCCAGGCTGGCTCGTTTCGCTTGGGGGCAGTGCACCTTACTTAGGTGTAATACGGTACACTGAGTACCGTATTTCTTATAACTACCCTTTGAACTCCTTTTACAATATAACAACCAAACTAACAATGCTTAACAATTACCAACTATTTTACAACCGTTTCTATCCCATGTATGACAATTGCACACAATGATGAACCGAAGAGCTCGATGCCGTTCCTGCAGAAGGCACTCGCACTGCCGCGGCCCGAGCCCTTTGCTAGCTAAGCGCTAATTAATCATTAATTGCACCGCGCTGCCCGTGCCCTGCCCTGTCCCGCCCTCGCGCGCCGCCGCCCTCACGACAAACGGCGGGAACCGCGCACGTGCGCGCCGCCACCTCGCCGCGCACGCGCAGGAGGAGTGACCCCTCCCGGCCGCCGTCCCGCCCCGCCGTGCCCCGGACGCCGTCTCCGCGGTCACTTCCGGCAGCGGCCCCGGCGCGGAGGCCCCGGTGCAGCCCCGCTCCGCCCGGGCCCGGCCCGCAGCCGGCCCAGCATGCCGGGGCGGCCCGCCCCGCACCGCCCGCCCGCCCCGCACTGCCCGCACGCACGCTTCCCCCTGCGCGGCCGGCCCCTGGCCCCGGCGCTGCCTCCTCCACGCCGCCGCGCCCCGGCGGGAACGTGACCACAGCTCGCCGCCTGTCCGCCCGCGCGGCCGCGGAGCTGTCCGGTGAGTCGGGACACCTGGGAGGGGGCCGCGGAAACATTTAGCAGGGCCGGAGGGAGCCGCGCCGCTCCGCTTGGCCTCGGGCGGTGCGGAGGAGCCGGGGCTCGGGTAACGGCCTGAGGCACCCCGGCATCACCGGCTGCGCGGGGCCGGGGCTGCACTGCCGGGGGAGGGCTGCACTGCCGGGGGGGCTGCACTGCCGGGGGCTGCACTGCCGGGCAGGGCTGCTGCCTTTATCTCCTGCGTCTTCCCCGAGCCGTCCGTCATCGCTGTCAAGCGCGGAGCCGGCGGTGCTGAGGGGGTTGTGGGGCTGCTCCTTCAGCCCCCGGCCTGGCCCTTGCAGCGTGGCCGTGCTGTGACACCTGGAAGCCAGGCAGCTCGTGGCTGAGCGTGCGGCTCGCTCTGGGTCAGCAGGCTCACCGGAGAGCTCCCCGTGCAGCTGGGAAATGCAGGTGCAGTGTATCTGCGCTGAACTGCTGGTATTGAGGTTATAGAAATAGAGGCTGCCTTCTAAAAGTAGATAAATAGAGAACACATGTCTTCATTTAATTAGAGTCAAACTGAGATGCCAACAGTGCTGTCAGTTTATGAAAGTGGTTAAAAGTGCTGTTTGTTGGGAGAAACATTGTATGACTTGGCAGGAGCCTAACAGAATGTGTGTTTCAGCCATGGAGGCTCCCTACGATGGCGCTGAGGTAACTGTGGTGATGGAGGAGATAGAGAGCACTTACACTTACACGTCTCCAGTGCCATCCAAGAAGAAGAAGAAACATAAAAGTACTGCTGATCATGGAGAAAAAGCCAAGAAGCCTCGGTAGGTTCTTTCTCCCTTCATTTTGTTCCTTGGTAGGGTGTGGGAGCAGTTTTCCTTGTTTCTGACATGAGTGGACTTTGCAGTGCACTTGGAACACGTCATAGTGTAAAGCATTTATGTGAAATATCAGCTCGATGCTTTGGGCCTGCTCAGACATTCTTTACAGGTGCCACTGTTGCTCAGTTTAGAGTTTGTTTACCCCACATAATTTGCCTTAGGCTGTTCCTCAGAGGTTCTCTTTTTTCTTCTGAGGTTCTCCTCAGAGAGAGAGAGTTTTCATTTGGTTAAAAAATGCATTTGCAAATAAAATTAAATGTAACTTGCTTATCACATGACCTTGAGACAAACCTAAACCTTGTGGATTTACTTTTCCCCAAGGAATTTATGTGGAACAACATTAATATTTCAATTTCTGGTTGTGTTTCAGATCTGCTTACCTTCTCTACTATTATGATATTTACTTGAAAGTACAACAAGAACTTCCACACCTCCCTCAATCTGAAATCAACAAAAAGATCAGTGAGAGCTGGAGGTTGCTCAGTGTGGCTGAAAAGAGCTATTACTTGGAAAAGGCCAAGCTAGAGAAAGAGGGACTGGACCCGGTGAGTTGTGTTTCTGGAAGTTCTTTGGCTGCTGAGGAGAGGGGCAGTTACCTGCTTATGTAGCACTGTGTGGGAGAGTCACTTAGCTGCAGATTCCAGTTTGTGTCCTTGCTCAGGGCAGCCTTTGGAGAAGCAGTGTGGGGCCACTGCCTTTTGCCTTTGCCTTCTGTTCAGTCCAGGGAGCATGGTTTGTAATCCAGGATGGGTATGTCTGGTAGCTGCTCATGGCAGGATTTTTTGTGTCCTTTCATCAGAGTGAGTGTTGGTAAAGTGAGTGATAAAACCAGGAATCAGAGGGATTCTGCAGGCTCTGTTGTGTGGAGAAATTCCCAGCAAACTACTTCAGGAAACCATTTGAACCTTAGGCACTAAAATAGCAGGATTGAGAACTAAATCTCTTCCTTTTCTCATCTTCGTTTATTCCATCCTCTGGTTTTGCCTGCAGAACTCCAAGGCATCCACTCGAACTGCAGTAGTCCCTGACATTCCAGGCTTCCGTAAGATTCTTCCTCGCTCTGATTATATAATTATCCCCAAAACCACTCTTCAGGAGGACAGGAGCAGGCAGTCTCTGGAGCTGTGTGTGACACAGAGCCCGGCATCATCCGAAGGCTTGGCAGCTCCCAGGAATGTCAGCAGCGTGTCCCGTGACACCGTGCAGAACATCCTTTCCGTGGACTCGGGCCAGGCCGGCGTCTCGGAGCAGTGCATTGCCATCGAGGGGCTGGCAGAGGACACGGCAGCCTTCGCCCAGCCCGAGGCTGCAGAAGAAGCTGTTACCTCAGAGGTTCTCTCTCGCTATGTTGGGCCTGTGACAGAGAAAGTGGCTGGAGAGATCCTCTTGGATGAGGCTTCTTTGGAAATAGAAGGACAGCCATACCAGGCAGCCCGAGTGGTTATTGAGGAGACCCTGGTGAGCAGCCCCTCAGACATCTCCAACGGGGGCATCGCTGTGGCCCGTCCCCAGGTGCCCAATGGGGTGTCTGTGGTGACCGTGGTGACTGGGAGGGTAAGTTTTTTCAGTGACACTCAGGCTCCCGCCAGATCTCACCTGAAACATCTGAGTGCTGTTTCCCACATTTTACTTGAGATCCTCTGCGGGTGCAGGAGATCATCTGCTTGCCCAACTGCTGGTGCTCGGTGCTGAGAGAAACAGAAACTTTTGTAATCGATGATACAAAAGTAACTCCCTGTCTGAGTTGTCTCTGCTTGCAGGTTGACTCTGACTCAGCCTTGTGCTGGTACCAATTGTGTCTTAACATGACAGAGTTCTTTTAATTGTTTGTTGTAACAATATTTGAGGTATTACAGTGCCAGTAATTGGGTTCTGCAGTTGCACTGTAAGATTTTGGTGAGAAAAAATGATACTGCTGTGCTTCTGATAGCTGTTTTCCTGGTTGCAGAGAGGTAGAAGGGAGTCCTTTTAAGCTGAAGTTTTAGGGATCTTGCATAGAAAACCTTAGTTTGTGAAGAGTTGGATTCTCCATTTTGTTTGAGGAGTTTGGTAATTTCCAGAGTACATCTGATAAAACCTTTGCTTTTGAAATGGTTGCTGCTCTGTCCTATATTCTGGTCTCATCAGTCCTTAAGACACATGAATGTTCTTGAGAGGGAGGGATGTGGGTCACCATGTCTTATTTTATGCATGTATTTTGCCTTTGATTTCATTTTAGGATACTGAAGAGAGTAGCTCCTCCACACCTGCAACACAGTTTATCATGTTACCTTTGCCAGCTCACTCTGTTGTGGAGAACCCAGCATCAATTAAATTGGTAAGAAATTCAGAGTCTTGTATGGTATGTTAAGGTTTGGATGTATTGTCATAGATTTGTCTTAAAGATGTTAGAGGGAGGGATTTGCTCATGGTTCAGTTTTTAAAGATAATCCAGTTTGGAGTCACCGTATCACTTGATGTATTTCTTGTCCCTTGTGTTATGTCTTGCATAGGCTAAGAGGGTCTCTGACTTCCTGCAGTGTCTTACAGGGCCCATTTCTTCTGCCTTCTTCCTCAGGGAATTCTTGGAAACAGGTGGAGTAGATAAAGCTATCACAACACATCTGGCCAACAGCAGTGTCTGTGTAGCCATCCACATCCACTACTTGGATGCATATTTCTCTTCATACAAAGCACTGTCCATCCCTTTAAGGGCAGGGATCTGCTTTTTCCTGCTCTGCAGGAAAGCATGAACTCCAGAGCTCTTGCTTTGGCAGGAGGGGAGCAATGACCTGAGGTTTTGAGAAGCCATATTAGAGGCTGTGTGGCCTGTTGCATGAGGAAGAATAGTATTATTTCACTAATCTAACCACTCCAGCTACCTGGAGTTTTTGTAGCCATTTTGGGAGTTCACTGTACAGTCAGTACTGCAGCTCCTTCTGTTATATAAGCTAGCATCAAATCCTGTTTTCCAGGTTCTCTATGCTTCCAGCTGATGGAACACTGCAGATATTTATAGTGGTGCATAGTGTGATGCTCTTCCAGTTGTCTCGGGGAGAACGGAAATACCTCAGGTTTTTGTTCCTGAGAAGGATCTGGTTAAAACTGACTCATTTCTTTGACAGCAGCACTTGCATTTCTAGAAAAAATCTGTACCTAGTTAGGGAGTTAGAGTACAACAGCTCCCTCAGGAGTGTTGAGAGCAGGATATTGGGAAGTGTTGATGCAGTTGTCCTGGCACAGATGACACGTTCTACTTTAGTTGTTTGTGTAAATAGTGCCTGGTGATGCTGCTCATGCTTCAGTAGTTCACAGCAAGTTACAGTGAAGGACCAGGGAACACTTGACCATCCCATGCAGCAACAAATTACTGACAAAACTGCCTTTGCATCATGAGAGCTTGTCTTCAAGTCTTTTTGCTGTGTAACAACAAAAAGAGTGTTAGTAACATCTTGTCTTATTGTGGATTGCTATTAGAAGCATTTTAATGCCATCTTACTATGACTTTTTCATGTTCAAAAAAACCTTTCACATCACTGTAAATGCAAGATTAGTTTCTCAGGAGGTTATGTGCATTGTTCATCTCTGTTCTGCAGGTTGATCTAAATTCTGGTAATACCAGAGGCTGTTGTGTAGACTGAGCATTTAGACTCACATTAGTTATGGTGCTGACTCGCCCTGACCCAGCTGTGTGGTGTTTGTTCAGTAAAATGAATAATAATGCAAGGCTGGTGATTTGCCAAATAACATTTTAAGGTGCTTATGAGAAAAAAGAAATGATCACCACAGCTTTGTGGTTTTCAGGTCTGTAGACAAATTCTTGACAATTCTTGTTTCAGACAACCACCTATACTCGCAGGGGACATGGAAATTGCACCAATCCTGGCTGTTCCTTCACTTATGTCACCAGGCATAAACCACCAAAATGCCCAACGTGTGGGAACTTCCTGGGAGGGAAATGGATCCCAAAGGTAAATTCGTCTTTCCTTTCCTGACTTTGAGACAAAAAGTGCTGGTTTTGTGAATGCCTGTGATACTTCCAGACCTGTAGATCTAGCACAGGAGGTCAGATACACCAGAAATGATCCCTGCACTTGTGTTCCAGTGCGTGTGCTGGAACAAGTCACTGTTGCAGAGGACACTTGGCCCAGGTGAGTCCTGAAATCACCACACCTTGGGTAAAGATGCTGCTCCTATCTGTTAGAATAGATGGGGCTGCATTTGCTGACTCTCTCATTGAGAGGATACACATTCTTCTGGCCCTCTGCCTGCACAGTTCCTGTGACTGGGAGGCATTGCCTGTCCCTCCTGCTATAGCCCCAGCTAAGCTTGGGAAGTTGTTTTGTGGTAATTAATATCAGCATTTGAAGTTTTTCCCACAAATTTAGTTTTCTGTGGTCTTTCAACATTGTTTTTTTAACAGAGAGGAGGAACAACTCTCAGTTAACAATCCCTTAGGAGCTTGTTAATAAAGTTGATCTAGTGGAAGCTGAAGTGCTGTTGGGTATTGTTGTCTCATGGCCATGTGTCTGATCATGATATTCTAACCTCTGACTGGAAGGAAGTTTCCAGGTGTTGGTATAGTTGTAAAGCTTGTCTGAATGGAAAAGTCTTTCTCCACATGATGCCTACTCTGCTTAAATTATTGGCATCTCTACTAGCTGTTTACCGAAAAACATACTTGATCCTTAAACCTTGGCACTATCCTGGTAATTAGTCAGCTCTGAACAGATGTGCATTTCTGTCTGAAGTAAGACTCCTCAGGCACAATTTAAAGGATGTTCTCAGTGTGAAAATTGGCATTGACATTCAGTGGGTTTGTGTGGATTTGTTCTGAACCTGCTTTGTTTTGTGTCTGGATCCATTAAACATTCAGGGATGAGAACTCTCTTGGGCAGCCTGCAAACTCTGTGGTGTCTGAGCTGAAGGCTGAGCTTCCTGTGTGGTAGGGTACAAATAGTGATGGTGACATCTTTGCTTTTGTTTAGTAAACGTGCTGAGGTAGAGAGATGGCTGAATGCAAAAAGTATTTCTGGATTCTGCCTGAGCATGGCATGTCTGCTGCTGTTCAAGCCTACTCTGGTTAGGACTGAAAGGTTTTAGAGGGAGTTTTCTTTTTTGTCTTTCAGACTTACTCTGGTCTGCTGGGTTCCATTTCTGATATATTTTCCCATATTCCAGTTCAGTGTTCATTATGCCTTTGTTGACTCCAGTACAATGATTTCTGTAGCCTTAGTCTTGGAACTAACATTTTTCTTAAAGTCAGAAAACCCTCCTAAGTAATCCTGTTTTCTGGTTGGCTCACATGCTTGCTTTTCTGAAAGCATATATCCAAAAGATGCGAATTCTCAGTCTTAACTCCCTTTGATTGCTCAGTAATGTTGAAGAGCAGACAGCATCAGAGAGCTGAAACCATGAAAGAGGAGCGTAGGAGGTGGGCCCTTGCTACAGAGAGTGGTGGGTGACTTTGTGGTGTTGATGCTAATGGTGACATTTAAGGGAATTTAAGAAAGATAGATTGATTCTTCAAAGTAAACAATATCTAAAAATAATACATGAAGGGCCAAGAGGCCAGATACAATGTTAGCAGGGCCTTTGCTGTTGTAGGAGATGCTGTCTGTTACTCTCTTACAATTCACTGCTTAAACACTTAGAATTTTGCTGTTTTGATCCGACATTAAATAGGCCACGGGAAACATGGCATATGTGCAGGGGACTTGCTTATCTGTGAAAGCCAAAAGTTCTGAAATGTGACTCTCTCCTTGTTTCCAGGAAAAGCAACCAAAAAGCAAATCTGAGCCAAATTCAGGCACCTCTCTTAAAACTCCAGCAGCTAAAAGAGGTCAGCAGTCAGCCCTCGCAGAACCCACGGCCGCTAGCGACAGTTCCTCCAAGTCCGCCTTGGAGAGCTCCGAAGCTGTCAGCCAGCTGCTGAACGCCGTGCCTGTCGGAGGGCAGATGCCTGAGATGGAGTGGGAGGAAGTGATCATCTCTGAGGGCCACTTCCTCCCAAATAATGTGCTTGCTGAAGACAGGAAGAGTGCTGTTGGAGCGGTGCTGGGCCAGGAGAGCCAGCGGCAAGCAGACAGCTCTTCAGAGCAGGCAGAGAAAGGAGGTGTAGGGCTGGGGGTGTCGACATCTTCTGAGGTGTTGAGTCCAAATGCCTCGGTGAAAAAGCCACTGGTGGGGTGAGTCAGTTTTCCATGTGTTATGGGAGCATATGATGTCTATTGTGTGCTCATGGGACTAGGCCAAGAAGTTGAAGGCTGTTGGCAGTGCTTCCTGTAAGACTTACTGTATTTGCTGTCTGTTTTGTGCCAGTTCAGGATTGTTCCTTTGAGTCTTTGTCCATCAGAACTAATATATTTTTTTAAGTGACAGATTGTAGTCACATTGCAGATGCAGCCTTAGCACTGTCTCTCTTTCTATTGCAATAGCTGTGATTAGTGTGCTAACAAAGCACAATTCAGAGGAAAGAGGAAAACTGAAGCTGAGGGGAAATAGACAGAATATTTTTCCACTTGTAGCTCTTGTTTTTCAGAACTGATGCAACAGCTGCTACACATAAGGGACAAGAAGCAAAGAGTAAACCAAGACCCAAGCCCTCCTTGCTGGCTGCAGCCAGACCCATGCGAGCCATTCTGCCTGCTCCAGTCAGTGTGGGGAGAGAGGCCAGCACAGAGCAGCTGAGCAGCAGGCAGGCCTTTGCAAGTACTGGTAAAAGCAGCATTCTCTGTGTGCTTTGGGTACTGTTGTCTTTCCTCACCTTGCTGAAGTGGTGTCTGCCAATAACAGGATAGGTTTCAAGGGAGGTGGCTACCAATGCTAGGAAAAAAACCAGTTTGTCTCTGCCTGAGTGGAGTAAATGGGCCATGAAACACCTGCTTGGGTTATTTCAAGCTCAGAGGAAAGATCTCACATGACTAGACTGGCATTTAACAAAGATGTCAGAAAGAAACAGAACCTGTTTTCTCACACTTAACCTGATGCATCTCTTTCCTCCTTCTAGACAAGCATTCCCCTGTGAGAACATCAGGCTTGAAGCCCAGTACACTGAAACAGTTGGGCCAGTCAGTTCTGCAGCCACCACCTGCTGAGGAACAAAAGGTTGTTCTCCAAATGCAAACTATTTTCCTGGATTTTCTGGGGGGAGGATTTGCTTGTGGTTTTGGTTTGTTTTTTTCTTTTTTCTCTCAGGTGAGTTATATGACCTGAATGAGAAATAGAACAAAAAATGTAGCAGCCTTATGGTGATGAGATCTATAAGTGGCTGCTTTTATGATATAGCTGGATAGCAGAATGACTGCTTGGTGGCTGAGTGTGGGAACTGAGCTGAGATGCTGTTGGACAATCCTGGTGTTGGTTACTTTGGGAACCTCCCAGCTACTTCCAGAAGATGTTTTAAGGATCTGCTGGTGCTTTGATAATCTGACATGCAATATTGAATACTGAGCTTTTCACCTCTAAAATATGATCAGTATGCCAAGGTGCTGAAATGAATCTGTGAATTGTAATTCCTTTGCATGCAATGTAGTATCTTATAGTATTATGGATATTAAATGAACATTAATCTCTTGGGGGCAGGAATGCTAATAGATACTGATTATTGATGCATGTATGTATTTAGTAGTAGGTGTCTAATGGGTGTTGTTTTTTCTGCTTTCAATCTCTAGCTCCACAGTTCTGTGACTAGCAGGACATCTCAGGTTAAGGTTGTGGAGGTCAAACCAGACACATTCCCTTCCTACAAGTACAGTTGCACCGTAACTTTGGTGAGAATTTTTCACATAGGTGACTTCTGCCACTGGGAATGTCTGCTCTGGGATGGGAAGGATATGGGACTTTTGTTTTACTGACTTGCACAAACACATTTCATTTTTAACGTGAATAATCTGTACTTTGTGTCATCTCTAGACCTAGTCCAGGATGGCCATGCAGGGCCTTGTTAAGAGATGGATTTTAACTCATGTCCCCATGCATAATCCCCATCCCCTCCTTGAGTCAGCGGGGAAGATCAGGGGTTTCTGAATGAATTTAATGTGCTTCTGGCCTGGAGAGCTGGCCCCAGAATGTCTAAGTGCCACTTAAAGGATTCTGTGCAAAGTGACAGGGCTTGCTATCGATGTTTAAACAAGATGTTACCAAGTGGAGATAAAACATATAATAATGTTTTTTAGAATCTTGTTGGCTTAGAATTATAGAGTCATTCAGGCTGGAAAAGACATTTAAGATCATGGAGTCCAACTATTAAAAGTCAAGGTCAGCAAACATCTCTTTTGTGTCATTCAGGATTTGGGATTAGCAACATCACGGGGCAGAGGGAAATGCAAGAACCCCTCCTGCAGTTATGTGTATACAAACAGGCACAAGCCACGCATCTGTCCAAGCTGTGGGTACAACCTTGCCAAAGACAGGACTGAGAAAACAGCAAAATCCCTGGTAAGGTTCAAGCTGGCTTGTTTTATCACGTCTGTTATGAGCTGGGCAGAGAAGTTTAGTTTGCAAGTCCCTATGGAAACATGGTTTGGGCTTTTTTTTTTTTTTTTCATCATGATAAACTTTTCTGACAGAATTATTCCTATTTAAAATATCTGTGATGATGTTTGTCAAATTCCTGTAGCAGTGGTGCTTCAGGCTGAGAATGTCTGAGCACACCCAGTGCTACCACTGGGTGTCTCCTTGACTTAAAAATGCTTTTGTTCTGTCAGTCCATGCTGGGAAAATCGACCTGAAGTCACCACATTGCTGTGTCAGCTTTGTTGAACTTCAGACTTCATCAAGAAACTCCCAAGTATGCTCTGCTTTGTGAGCAGTTTGGGGCTAGTGTCAGTCAAGTTAGTACATCTTGTATTAGAGCTTCCTGTTTTTGAGTGTTTGTGGAGCGATTTTACTTCCAACATGAATTTATTTCTGGATGTAGGGGTTTTTTTTCTGATGTATAAATATATTTTCAGTTGTCTGCTGTTCTATGTGGATTTATTAATTCTGGGGTTATTTTATTTGCCTTTGCAGTCTCAGAGGTTAGCTTTTCTCATACTGAATTGTCATGTTTTTAAAACAATAAATGAAAAAAGGAGCTTTCCTGCCCTTAGCTGGAATGCCTACTCAGCAAATAGATAGAATTTTAGTCTGTATAGTAATGACTCATCCACTTGCCTATTTTTTATTTTGAAGAACATAACTTTGTTTAGTTGTTTTGTTTTTTCTTTAAAAATGCAAACAAACAGAGATGGCCTGTGTGAAACTCACACAAACAGCTGTGTAAGGAACAGCAGTGTGCTTAGCTCAGCTTCCATTCTGAGAGGCATGTGGCTTTTCTCTTCCTCATTTAGTTTTTTTCTTTTTTTCTGGTTGTTCATCTATTTAACATTCCTGTCACACAGTTCATCGTTGTCTCTGGGCTTTTGACTGATCATTTATCTCTTTGCTGGACTAGTCAGAAAACCAGGTTGAAATGTTGACAGAAGAGTTGCAGGGATTAAACGGATCAGCCTGTTTGGGTTCTCTTTGTTCTCCTGGCACAGCCTGGAGTTTGGTTCTCCTGTGTTTGTGCATTTGTTGTGATGATATGTGTTGGAGAAGGGTAGAGTGTAGCTGATCAATTGTTATTGATTAGTGTGTTCTGTGTATCACAGCCCCCAGTTCTCTGTTAGTACTTGGTTCCTCCACCTTCTGGAGAGCTGTGCAGGCTGCCCTGAGCCTGTGCCTGATAACCTGTGGAGAAAGATAGTGATAATTGGGAGCTCAAGTGATGAGGGTTATTGAGGTGTTTATATACCTGTTGGTGGTTATCCTCACCTTCTGGGTCCCCAGTCCCTGCACTTAACAGTTTAATGGCCAGTCTGTGGTGGTTTGGCAGTGCAGGAGTTCCTCAAGGGCTGGCCTGTGATAAACTATTTTTGTTAAAGTAATTTGAGCTTGAAGTGGAGTCAATGATTCAGCAGTAGAGCTGAAGTCAGGTTTACCGAGTGCAAAGGCTGCTGTATTTCTGCTGCCTTTTATGACTTCTTTGGGCTTAATATTTCATCCCCATGCTTGCCTAGTTGGATATGTTGCTTTCCAGGAGGTCAGTCCAGGTCAGCCGGACGTGCTGAACACCAGCGAGCCCCTAACGCCGTCACAGAGGGAAATCCAGCGTCAGTCCACGCTGCAGCTGCTGCGCAAGGTGATGCAGATCCCCGAGAACGAGTCGGAGCTGGCAGAGATCTTCACCCTCATCCACGAGCTCAACAGCTCCAGGCTCATCCTGTCCAACGTGAGTGAGGAGACAGTGACCATCGAGCAGACCTCCTGGTCCAACTACTACGAGTCTCCGTGTGTGCAGTGCCTCCTCTGTAACAGCCCCTTGTTCAAAGGGGGACACAAGTAAGATTCCGCTTTGGATTTTGATTCTTTCAAGCTCATGCTGATTTTCTTTGTTCTGAGTCTGCCTGAAATAATATTTGCTTTGGCCCCTGGTAGTGAAGCTGGTGAAAGTGACACTGAGTAAGCTAGATGTGTATGGAAAGGGTTTAGCAGGATCAAAGAGTGACTGCAAAGTCTAGATGTAACTTTTTTCTTATTGAAACAGAGTATTTTCATTAGTCATCCCCTCTTGGTTTTCCATTCTGATGCTTTGAGGCTGAGAGAGGAAAACTTGTGTGTTTACAGATGCACATGGTATGATTTCCTTTTTCTCTCTCTCCCTGGTCTGAATATTTCCTGTGTGGGTCTTTTTGCTTATGATATTTTCATTCCTTTCATTTCTCAGTGTGTGCTTGAGTGAATGCTTTTTTGGAACAAATATCCAAATTGAAACCTGAAGGACTTCCAGAACTTTTAGTAAATAAGCTAGATTGCCTTAAGTAGATTTCCTTGGAAGCCTGTAGGATATCTCTTCCCTGAGTCTGCCAGACATCCTCCTGTTTCTGAAAATATGATCTAAGATTTTTCCTACAGCAAAATGTCAGGGAGTTTAATGTTGTGTTTCTTTCTTCTACAAAAAAAATTCTTGATACGAAGGATGGATAATTGCTTTGGTCAGGCTAGCACTAATTGAGGTCTTTCCAGAAGAGTTACTTTTTATGCTCTGTGTTCTTTTCAGAACAGAGCAATCTCCCACCCTGTCTCTCACCACAGGATTTACCAACCTGTGCATTGTAAATCCTTGTCCGTGCCTGGCTGCTTTGCTGTTCTCTGCATGTGGGACTCTCCCATGTGCCTGCACAGGCTCTAATTGAAGCCCTGCCAGTGGGAAGGAGGTGACTTTGGCTTTGATTAGTGTTTTCTCAGGTGGACAGCAGTATTTCAGCCACTGGCACTCTCCTGTCTGAACTTCCCCCTTGTCAGTTGCATTGTAGAGGAGCAGACCTTTCTGAATCTCTGTGTGCAGGACAGGCTGGTGGGTGGAATGTGTTACTGATCACCACAGCAATGGTACAGACACTTCTCCCAGGGCAGCTGGGGCCATAGGGTTCCTCCACCTCTGCAATAGTAGGTGCCCAGTGTATGGAGCTGAAGGGATGCTCTAGTGCTGTTTAAAAGAATATGAGTACTGACCTGACTCTGCCTGGGAAATCTTTTTAAAATGTAACTTTTTCTGGTGTGATATGGTGTGGTGAGCTGGCTTAGATTTATGTAATAATGAACTCATGTCATCTAGAATGTCTGAAGTTACTGCAGGGTTTGCAGTAACCCATTGGCTTCACTCAGAGTGGTTTTTGTTTTTTTTTTTTTTTTTTTTTTTTTTTTTTGTTGTGTGTTGCAGTTCCCTTGCTGGTCCTCAGGAGTGCTGGCTGCTGACAGCCAATAGATTACAGGTGGTTACAGCTCAGGTCAAAGTGTGCTTGAACCTGCAGTGTCTGGCCCTCCATAGCTTCACTGACATTTACACAGGTAGGAGAAATGTGAGCATACAGCATGACTGTAGTCTGAAGCCTTGGGATTGTATCAGGGTGTTGTCCAGGCAGAGAAAAGCTAGTTCCCTTCCCCGCTGTACTAAATTTGAATTATTTTTTAATTGCTTCTGCTTAGTCTGCAAATAAATCTACATTTGTGAGTGAAAACACATGAATGTTCTGGTGAGGAAGGCCTTGCCTTGATTCACTGGTGTAGGTCTCTGTGTGAATGTTGAGTTCTGCAAGGCAGCCCCTGAGATCATAGTCAGAGACATCTCTGGAGAGTGCTGTTTCATGGCATTGGCTAGTGAGA
This sequence comes from Pyrgilauda ruficollis, assembly GCF_017590135.1. Taxonomy (NCBI): domain Eukaryota; kingdom Metazoa; phylum Chordata; class Aves; order Passeriformes; family Passeridae; genus Pyrgilauda; species Pyrgilauda ruficollis. Next base: position 4,271,244 of record NW_024527377.1, read on the forward strand.
TGGATTGATAGCTGTTCCATGTAACTTTTTAAATAACAGACAAGTCTGTGAAAGGAGCTGATCTTTCAGCAGGGAACTCTGCATTTCAGAGGTGCAGAAGCACTCTTTGTGTTTCCATTATCCTCTAAACTGTACTTGTGAGTGTGTTGTGTATCAGTAAGGAATAAATTTCTTTGTGAGGAAGATCTGGAGCCCTACAGACAATAACTGTCTTGTTTTAACTGCAGGCCTTTTCAATGTGGGTAACAAATTGTTAGTGAGCTTGGATCTTCTGTTTGCAATCCGAAACCATATTAAACTTGGAGAGGATCCCAGAGTGGCTGTTGGCAATATCCTTGACTCTGTACAGGAGCAAACTGGTGGGTTTTCCTTCTTGCTTTTTACCACAGCATACTAAACTGTGACCTGATGATGATTGTTAGGTTATAAAAAGGCAAACCTCACCTATTTTTAGTGTGTATGTTTCTGTTAAATCACTTCCTAAACCAAATAGTACCTCTATGACCAGTTCTTTGTAACAATTCTCTGGAGGGCAGGTTTGGTTTTATCCTGTGTAGGAGAGCCCTACTACTTCTCCAGTGGCTTCAGGATGTGAAAACTTTAACAGTGGCATGTTCTCTTTTCAGATAAAAGCCTGAGCCCTGATGAGCAGGCTCAGCTCCAGGAACTGCTGTGCAATGGCTATTGGGCTTTTGAATGCCTGACAGTCCGGGATTACAATGATATGATCTGTGGAATCTGTGGCATAACCCCCAAGGTGGAAATAGCCCAGAGGAATACGGAAAATGTCCTAGCACTGAAAAATATAGAGGTAGGTTTTTCCCACAGCTCACATCCTGTTTGTGTTCAAAGCAGATCATAATGATTTTTTGCTGACTCTGGTCTTCATGATGCACAATAAATACATGAGACCTTTGTGAGTGGTTTTCTGCCGATGCCTGACAAGAGGATGTGGCTGGAGCAGCAATGCCTGTGCTTCCTCTTAGAGGTGTTGATGTGTAGTTCAGGGAAAACAAGATCCTTTGTCCCTGGACCACAGCTTTTGTCTAGCAGCCTTGGGCCACAGGAACCTTGGATGGAAGTTGTTGAATTTGTCTTCTTCCTTTGACATGAACACATTGCTTTTTTCCCTCAAGTTTCCCTGAGATGTTGTCTTCTCTAACAGGGAGAAAAGCCCTAGTAGGAGAATGTAGCATGTCTGGTTTTTATGTCAAATATGTAAATTTTGAGTCTTACATGATGCAAAGTGTTTGTGGGAAGCTTTAGGAGACTGAAATAATCTTGTTATATTTGAGCTAAGCACTATCCTGGATAGTCCTCATGCCATGAGTGACACAGAACTGTCAAATGGACTGTGGTTTTTGTATTTGAGCATTCTTTCTTTCTCTCTGTAGTTTACTTGGCCAGAATACTTGCCATCAAGTGAAGTGAATGTGGAAGACTTTTGGTCTACGATGGAGACAGAGGTGATTGAGCAGGTGGCTTTTCCTTCTAGCATCCCCATCACAAAGTTTGATGCCTCTATTGTTGCTCCTTTCTTCCCTCCACTGATGAGAGGAGCAGTGGTGATCAATACAGAGAAGGACAAGAACCTACATGCACAGCCAGTGCCAGGTAATGGCTCAGGTTGTGCTTATTAAGGGAGTGCTTGATGTGTTGGTGACTTCAGTCTTGGTGATGTTTAACATTAAGAATAGCTGATTTCATGACACTTTAGAAGTTATGTGTGCTGAGAAAAGACAGGAACATTGAGGTGATTTCAGCTGTTCTCAGGCTCTTTGCTGCTTGAGGCTTGGCTTTTCCTGTGAAGTTTGGTTGCACTGGTGGGCTCTGATGCATGTGAGACATGGTGGACATGGCAGCGTTGCACCCCAGGTCTGATTGCAGAGGGATGCATGCACATCTTGAATGCCAGTCAGTGTTTGTTTCATGTTAGACTGATACTTGGAGTGTGGAAGTTACTGATAGTGCTTGGTATCTCAGTGGTACAATCTCAATAAAGGGTGAATAAGTTTTTGCAGAGCTTGAGAAAAAACTAGGAACGTGGTGTGCTAGTCCTGATCAGAGTTGTCAGCATTCAGTACATCCAGTGCATATTGAGTGCATGGAACAAGAAACAATGAGAGGAATAATCTCAGATCCGAGAGCTAAGATCAGTTAGCACCTGTTTCCCTTAAGAATTTAGGTGTTGTGTATAGGAAGGAAAACTGGCTTTGCAAGCTTAGCAAGTGTGTGAGTTGGCTTTGCAGACAGAGCTGCAGCTGCTTCAGAGTTGGGCTGCAGAAGAGCTGCGTGGGCTTTTGTGGAAGTGGAGTTCCAGAGAAATAACCAGGGAGAAGTGAAGGCTGAGCCTGGAGCTGTTCAGTCCGAACGCTGCAGTAACATTTATCTCTGCTCTTCTTCACTTGGTTGTCCTCACATCAGTGATTTAAAGGTTTCTCACATCAGTCATTTGAAGGTTACAAATGACAGGATAGATAAGTGCTTATGGAGTCTGCAGCCGTGCTGGGCTCAGTCTGGTGACCTCAGCAGTGAAGGGCTCAAGACAAGTGGTCTGTGATGTGCTTTGCAAGTAGGACTGTTCACAGCTCTCTTGCTGGCTGTGGATTGTGCAATCTCTGCTTCTGTAGTCTTCTTAGGAAATTATTTTGGTAAGTTCCCTTCCTGAGAATGAGTGCTGAGGCCTGTTTCCTGCCTTTGCAGGTAATGGCAGTGCCTTGGTGAGGCTCCTTCAGGAAGAAATCTTCAGGCCTGAGCTGATAGACTCTTACAGTGAGGAAGAGCTGCAGAGCTTCCTGACACAGTGTGGCATTCCCTGGGAGGCATCACATACAAAGGTAATGGCTTGTTTGCACACATACAAGCCTGCAGGAGTGGAGCTGTTCTTCACTGTCTTTCCCTCATCCACTCTTGCCATCCTAGACAATTAATTTCTCATCTGACTGCACTAAGGGCAGGGATGGGTGCCAGCAGGTTATAGGATAATTTACACATGGTGAAATAAATTGAACCTTTGTGGGCTAGAAGAAAGGAAGCCTGTAATTACCTTGTCACTGGCTCAGCATTGTGTAATTGCTTGTCATCCTCACAGTGCTGAGTGTGGGATTAGGAAGTTATTGGATGAAGTGCAAATTAGGATTTGGGAGACCTTGCATGCTGCCTTTTCCCTCTCTGCAGGGGTCTGTTAATTTTAGTCACTTTCTCTGGGGCCTGTCTTTTCTAGGACGAGCTCTGCTACTCCCTCCTGGCTCTCTATGAGTTTGTACAGAATGGGACAAGCATTACACCATCTTCTGCTCATCACACAGGAGGGAAAATCTACAAAGTGTGTCCACATCAGGTAGGGAAGACTGAAGCCACAAGTTCTTTTTTTCTTCCTTGTCTATTCATTATTTGACTTAACATCATGGAACTTCCTTATTGAATAGAAGCAATGGAATGGGCTTCTCTGAGCCTTGGGAATGAAACATGTTCCTCAGGGCTTGGAAAATTCCCCAAGACAAGGTGAATGTGTTTGAGGAGGAAGTAGAGTGTAGAAGTAGAGAAAGTAGCTGTCTGATTACTGTATAGTCTGGAATACCTGGAAGGAAGCTGAATGTTTTTAAGACTAGATTTTTTTTCTGTAGGTTTTCAGTTTTATTGTACTGCTGGCGTTAATCCATTTTTATTTTTCTAGGTTGTGTGTGGCTCTAAGTACATAGTAAGAGGAGAAAATGCTCGGGATCACGTGGACTTGTTGGTATCCTCACGCCACTGGCCTCCTGTGTATGTTGTTGATTCAGCCTCTTCAGTGGCGCTGTGTGCAGACCTCTGCTGGCCTGGCCTGACTTCCCAGATGTGGGGGAAGAACCAGGGCTGCTTCTCTGACCCCATGGAACCTCCAACGGTGAGTTATGTCTTTGCTCTCTGCAAAGTGTGCCAGTCCAGCATGGGAAAGCTGCAAGGGAGATGAAAATTATCCCCCCCACCATATGTAACCTGCATTGTGGCTCGAGATAATTTAATAGAATCACAGAATGGTTTGGGTTGGAATGGACCTTAAAGCTCATCCAGTTCACCCTCCTGCCACAGGCAGGGTCACCTTCCACTAGGCCAGGTTGCTCACAGCCCCATCCAACCTGGTCTTGAACACTGCCAAGGGTGAATTTGACCTGATACGTATCTCCTGATTTAAGCTTTGCCTGTGCATCACTCCTAAGCATAGCAGAATGTATTAGGTGTTGCCTGGGGATTGTGTTTGATTAATTCTCCTTAACAGGAAGAGCTGTGCTGGGAGTGCATTCTAACAGTTCAGATCATGAACTTTGGAGCACGTCACTTATTTTGACACAGCAACTCACTTCTTTCAGACTACTGCTATTCCTTGAGAAGTGGGAGAGAAATATTGTTCCTGGTGCCTTGGGGTTATCTGAGGGCATACAAGTGAGGGGGGAGTATACATACCATGTAGGGGAAGCCTGGATCATTTAGCCCTCCATTTGTTCTGGGTCATAGTGTTGGTTGGAGTTTGGCCAGCCAGTATTTTGTCTTCAGCTGTGGGGAAGTGACCTGTTGTTCCACCTGGTGTGTGTGTGTGTCTCTCCCCCAGTACGTGTCCTGCCCTGAACTGCTGGACCAGCACTACAGCGTAGACGTGACGGTGGCTGAGCACTCCCTTCAGCACCCCATCACCAAGTCCTCGGCGCGCCGCATCGTGCACACGGGCTCGGAGCAGAGCAGCCCCTGGGACCCCACGGCTCGGCACCACTGCATCGCGCTGTGCCGCGAGCTGGAGCCCTACGGCGCCATCGCCGCCGCCATCAGCGACAGCAAAACCAGCAACGCGCGCCAGCGGCCCATCACCTTCGAGAACCCCACGCACTATTACCTCTACAACCGCCTCATGGACTTCCTCACCAGCAGGGAAATCGTCAACAGGCAGATCCAGGAGATCGTGCAGAGCTGCCAGCCCGGGGAGGTGGTGATCCGTGACGCGCTCTACCGGCTCGGCGTGGCCCAGATCAAAACAGAAACGGACGAGGAGGAAGAGGGGAAGCAGGAGGAGGATAGAGGTTGCTGAGTTGGTTTCTCTCTCTGGTCGTCTCTGGTTTCTCTCTCTGGATGGGTGGGCTGAGCCAGCTTTTGCAGCTGTCTGGCTTGAGAGTTTATTTTTTATGTTATCAACCTCCACAAGTTGGAGATGTGATGCTGGTGGCTTTGACTGCTGTTACTGACCAAAGAGCTCTGTGCTTCCATAGCATCGTGATAGCTGCTGTGAGTATGGGTCTGTCATCCCCTTGCAGAAGGCTGCAAGGGCCTCCAAGGCATGTGATGGATCTGCTGTTCAGGGCTGTGGGATGTTGCCCTCCCTGCAGCTGGAGAGGGGAGAGGAGTTGCTGGTAGCAGGGAGTGTGCGTGGTCAAGCACACACAGGTTTTTTAATTCTGAATCTTGCTTGCTGACTTCTTTGTGCTTATTGGTGGCAGGGCTGGGGATGTGGGACCAGGCATAAACGGTAGATGGCTGCAACGATTTCCCCCAAAACATTCTGAATAGGTGAATTTAGGATACTGACTCCTGCTTGGTAAACTTGCAGAGCTCTCATAGGCATTGGCTGCAAGGTGTCTTGAGGAGGAGGAGGAGGTGTGCTGCTTTAACATGCTGTATCTGGGGAGCCTCCCTGGAGGCTGCACTCCTGGCCCAGGATCGTGGGGGCTTTGGCTGCAGGGAGTTTCTAGAATTGTTTGTCCCTTCACATGAGCACTAATAACTTAGAAGCCAAAAGGTACAGTGAGAGTAGTGTTCTGTATGGTAAGGTAAGAGCTGAGCCCCAGGGCGGCTGAGGGGTTGCAGGATGGTTTAAGTGCTATGCAAGGGGTGGCTTTGGAGAGGGGAGGGACACTCAAACACTGTGGGGAAAAAGGAGGAATGATGAGTGCAGTGTTACCAGAGCAAGCAGCGTTCCGTATTCCACCCTCATGGACGTGCTGGGAGAGCTGCACCCATCACTTTGTCAGGTGTCACACCTGCCCTGCCCATGTTCTCACAGCACTCTGGGGGTTAGAGGAGTCTCCTGCTGCCCAGGTTGCTTTGTCAGCCCCTTGAGAGGAGTCAGGATGAGACCTCTGCCTCTGCAGCACACCTGAGGAGCACCTGGGGCTGTGGGTGCAAAGCTGTGCTGTCATTGCTGCAGCTCCCTTTGGCCATGGCTGGTGGTGAAGGTGTTTGGTGTTTGCTGTGACCTGCAGAGGAGACAAGCAGGATGCCAGACTGCTAAGTTGCCATCTTGGGAGTTTATTTTGTCTGAGTGAGCAGTGGGGAAGATTCTGAGGCTTGCGGTGTGGTTGAAAACTCCCTTCTGTGAAGGGGAACCTATTGAGTACCGTACTGTTAAAGTAAATGTATTAAGTCTGAGCAAATGCAGTAATCATGGCTTGGGGTTTTTCTGTTAAGAACATTAACTTATTATAAGAGACATTAGTGACTTTTTTCAGTCAGTGATAAAGTTTAATAAATTATCTCCAATTTTGGGGGTGAAACTGTGGTCAAGTGACTTGGGTTGGCTTTTTTTTTTTGTGTACAAGACCTGGATGGCTGCAGGAGAAAAGGCACAAACTGCTGGATCTCTTCTGCATTTGCCCTGCTTTAGGAATTGCACTTGCTCCAGAGACTGCTGCCATGTGCCACATGGTGACTTGTCACATGTCCCATCATCACAACTGAAATTACATTCCATTATATCCATGCACAGGGACTACTTCAGAGCTTTGAAACTTTGCTTTTAATACATTTTTGTGTTACACAAGAATGAGTGGTTTTGAGAACTGGTGCTGAGGAACAGAGTTGCAGGGTGAGTGGGTAGGCCAGTGCATCACCCATGCTCTGAGCTGTTCCCCTCTGAGAACAGTCCTTTGAGCTCTAGGAGAGACTCATTTTGTTAAACATACTTTATTTTTTTGTAATGCTGACAGAGTTACATTAGCTTTTCATTTAGTAAGGAAGAATGAATCACTTGGTGTTAGCATAAACCCAGGTTTAATAGAATGAGAAATGGCCCACAGTGAAATTGCTCAGAGTGTGACAAAGGCCACCTGCAGTGCAGTTGTAGTTTCCCTGAGCCCTGTCAGTTGCAGTTTGCCTGTACCTGGAATAGAGATCCTTTATCCACTGAGTCAGGTGAAGCTGAGAAGGTTCTTTAGCTACTTCTGGTAGGTACAGAGGACTGGGTGGCCAGGGCAGTAGTAACCCTGAGCAAGAGCTAGCTGAGAAATAGGTTGAAGTGCATTAGGCCCTAGCTTATGAAAAAAAAAAAAATCACCTCAGCTGTACTATTAAAAGTACATTAAGGAAATTTAGTACGAGTCTGTAATAGTGACAAAGGCAGTGATTGCTACATGCTCAGTAACTCAGAAGTTCTGTAGGATATGTGTAATGATGATCATTTCTAGACCTCTTTAAGCTGCCATTCTTTCTTGGATGGGGGTTGTGTTCAGTGCTCTCATGGAAGAGCACTCTTTTCTGCTGTATTTTACCTGAGAAAGAACTGTCCTTCTGTCCTGTTAGTGAGGCACAAGTTCACATAACCCTGGGGCTGGCTCTGTGGCTCACTTCACCCAAACACCCCCTGCAGAAGCATCAGCTGCAGAGGTGGATTGCATGAGGAAGTGCAGGGGTTAATGCATATTTAATGCTATGTAGAAGCTTTGCCTATTTCTAAACACACTGCAATTTCCAGGGTCAGACTGACAAATGGAAGAGAGCAGAACCATCACAAAAGGGAGTGTGTGGAGTAGTTCCAGTGCCCAGACATATTTCAAGATGTGCTTATAAAACTCAAGGGTTCAGTAATGTGAGTGACACTTGGAAATGTCTTACTTGGCTGTGACTAGTATTTTTTAAAAAACTACAAAATCCAAACTCCCACAGCCTTCTCTGGGGTGTGGGGAGGCAGCTGCTGGGGACCTCTGTGTACCTTGTAGAGATGGAGCCTGTTACCATCCTAACAGCTCTATGCTATGTGTGAGATAAGACTGGGGACCCCAAGGTGTCTTCTTTGCTCTCCTTTTGGTGAGAGAGTCCATAACACTCACACTTCAGAAAGCACAGAGAAGGCCAAGCAGAACGTGTCTGTGTCCTAGGGTGAGCTCTGGAGCTCACAGGATCAGCCCCAGGGTGAAGGTCCCACCTAACAGAACTGGTAGTTGTTGCCCTTGAGAAGTGGCTGCCCACTCTCCTCTTGCTCACAGGACTCCTCACAGCAGCCAGAGGTGTCACAGCCACTGTCTTCTTCAGCACTGGAGGGGAGGTTGGTGTAGTCCTTGAAAGAAAAGGAAGAGACACAACACTGAGTGTGTTTTGGTCCCTTGGTGGATGTATGACACCTGTTCCTGTGTGGGTGACCAGCTGGGGCTGTGCTCACTCCACAGTACCACCCTTTGCTGTGCCCACAGGACATGGCTAACAGGCAGGGCAGGCATGTGCCTGTGCTTTTGTGGACAGCTAGTCCTGAGAGAATGCACAGCAAGTCCAGGGGAATGGGGCAGGGTGCAGTGCTGGTAGTGTATGACTGCCTGTCACATTGAGGTTTCTGTGCTTCCCTGTCCAGCCCTCTTTGGCTGTGGTGGGGAGTGACTTAACCCTTCAGCTGGATGCCTCTCTGCACTTCCCACCAACATTACACTGCTCCCATCAGCTCATGGGTAAGGGGTATCACAGAACACGTGTCCAGAAGCTGTGTTCATACAGGGGGAAAGACATCCTCCCCCTTCTGCTCTCCAGAGGTCCTCACCTGCTCCTTATGCACCTCCAGCTCTTTCTGGATGAAGCAGCCAATCTGGTCGAAGGTGGGTCTGCATGTGGGCTCCAGGCTCCAGCACGCCTGCATGATGCTGTACCTGCAGGGCCAGACAGGGACAGGGAGGTTGCATGGTGCTGCTGCAGGGGTCTGCAAGCCCAGGCTCCTCCCTGCAGCACTCTGTGTCAGGGACACTGAGCTGAGCAGTCCCTTCTTCCAAAAAACCCATGGTGAGTGCAGTGCTCCAGGGAATGCTGAGCACTGGAGAGGATGGAGCAAACTAATCAACAAGAAGCTTCATGCCATCAAGACTTCAGGCTTACACTCATTACCTCCTGTAGCCTACTCAGGCTTGTCTTCTCATAATCATAGAGTCAAAAGATGCTAACTAAAAAAAGAAGAAGAAAACCCCACCAAGTTCAGGCATGTAGACATGTAACGTGAGTGTTTTCACCCTCCTGTCCCTAAACAGGAGATGCTGGATAGACTGCCCCAGGCTTTGTTTTCCTACAGGAGCAAGGAGCAGCCTGGTAGGATCCATCCTTAACCTGGGAGCAGCAAGCAGAGCTGTGGACAAGGTCCCTGTGCCATGTCCCTGCCTGGTGCCATGAGGCAGCTCCAGCCCCCCTGTTGCTGCTGTGTGAATCTCAGTGCATCACTCACATTTCCAAGGGAGCGAAGTCAGGCCTGGCCATCTGGTATCCCTGCTTCACCATGCTGTAGAACTTGCTGTTCACCACCATGCCAGGGTAAGGGCTCTTCCCTGTGACAGTAAAAGGAGCAGAGGTGGCTCTCAGACCACAGTGTTCAACACTCCAGCCCTGAGGGGTGGGAAGAGGCAGCCTGGAGCATCACCAGGGAGGCCTGAGTTAGAGAAATGATGTGGGATTCTTTGTTTTGAATGGTCCCTCTGGAAACATAACAGTGTTTTACAGCCCTGATAAACTTAGATTTTTGTCAGCCTTCCTCCTTTCTTGGAAATTTTTCTGCAGCTACATTAGGGCAGTAGTGAGCCACGGAAAACAAAAGAAGTTTGCGAGCTTGTTTCTTTCTTACCAAGGGAGAAGATCTCCCAGAGCAGGATGCCGTAAGACCACACATCACTCTGCACTGTGTAAATGCAGTCAAAGATGCTCTCTGGGGCCATCCATTTCACGGGCAGGCGGGCCTGGAAGAGCAGAGAGTCCTGCAGACTGGGACAAGCTGGCAGCTTATGCTACACCCTGTCTGTCCTTTCCAGCCCCTCCTACCCTTGTGCCTTCTCTTGTGCCCATTTTAATTACTTACATTGCCTTTTACAACATAGTTGGAGTCATTCATGATGTCCCGGGCCAGGCCAAAGTCACAGATCTTGGCTACCCGTCCATCTGATATGAGCACATTCCTGGCTGCTAGGTCACGGTGGATGCACTGGGGAGAAGAGACCACAACTGAGACCCAGTCATTGGCCCCCAGCAGTCCCAAAAAATTCCCTACAGCCTAGGCCTGCCACCAAAACAATGCTTGTAGGGGCAAAGGAAACATGTACTGCTTGAAGAGCCCCTGTCTGAGGCACCATGTCATGTGCAAACTCCGTGTTTGTAGCTCTCTTTCAAGCACTTCATTTGCAGTGTTAAGACACTGTGACATGTTGTGCTCTGTTCTTTAATAACTCATGGGGCTGTCATCTTCCCCACAAGGGGAGGGTCAGAACCAGGGGCTGTTGACACTGTCCTCATCCCTGAAAGAGTCACAGGGTGACTGTCACACTCTGAGCCAGCTCTGGCAGTCAGCTCAACAGCCACTTTCAGTTCCTTGTCCCTGGGGTAGCAGGGACACCGCCAAAGCGAGAAATACTTCACAACAAAGCTCCTGACCTCGTGTAAAAATGGGAGAAAATGTTGAGACCAGCATGATGCACAGCCCTGGGTTCCCCCTGTAACGCTGCCCTCCCATGATGGCCATGGGAGAGCAGGGCTCTGCAGGGAACACCAGACACCAGGGCCCAGCCTGTCTGAACCCAACAGACAGAGCAGACAGGCCCATGTCCAGCAGCAGCTTGCTTGAGCTTGGCTACCCCATCCAAAGACATCCCAAGCCTTCTGCAGCCAGGGTGGGTGGCTCTTGGCTGGACTGGTGTTGCCCACTTGGTGCGCTGGGGGCAGTGTTCCTCTTGTCACTCACGTTCTTTGATGCCAGGAATGCCATGCCCTGGGCCACCTGGCTGGAGAACTGCAGCAGGTCAGAGAGATTGAGGGGACGGAGATCCTCCCTGGCTTCATCTTCCTCCAAGCTTCTTCCTGAAATTCAAAGCAGAGATTTTGATTTGCTGCAAAGCCGGTGAGAAACACAAACTTTGGCACGTTGTGGTTCCCAGAGCTAAACCAGACAGGATGGCCAAAAGAAGAAATCAGAAATCACAGAAATGAGCCTTTGACTCACCCCTGACTTGCGCAGAATCTGATGCTGCTGAAGATGATGATGATGATGATGACACAGGCCTCATTTCAACATAAGTTTCCAAACCCTGGCTTGAAAAGCCACTGTCACTGGGTAAGAACCAACAGAGAGGGGGGCAGGCTGTTAGAACCCTCCAGCAGTACTTTCTGCCCTGCTCCATATCCACCAAGAGGAGAAACCACAGGCCTGCCTGCAGAAGGTGACTTAGACAGGGGCATGAGGGCAAAGGCAAACTAGAAGCTGATTCAGAAAGGGGACCTGGGCCCTCTGTTATGGGGCTGTACTGTTCCTTCTTTTTAAGGGTAATGGGGAGCAGTCAGCTCCATCCTACCAAATGCATGTGCCCAATAGTGCAGGAAGCAAAGTTTTGTTCCTGAATTGTGGAAGGACAGAGAGGGCTGAAAACTACATTTATTGTGGGATATTCAGTGGCTGCTGTCAAAGTCCTTCAAAAACTTGGAATTATAACCAGGTCTGAACACATGCAACCCCAGTGGCTTTTACATCCTGGTATCCTGCCTGTCCCCAGGCCTTTGACCTTGATCTCTCCCCAGTACAGTGCTCTTCACACTTCTCCCAGTGAGCACCCAGGCCCTGCATTGCTCAGCCCTGCATGGCTCAGTCCTGCATTGCTCAGCCCTGCATTGCTCAGCCTTGCATTTCTCAGCCCTGCAGCCACCCGAGCTCTGCTCCTACCTGCGGATGTATTTTTTCTCTAGCTCAATGTTTTTGTAATCAGCAGCACTGTCTAAAGAGGTGTCCAGGGCAGAATCCTGGATAATTATGGATTCAGTCTTCTTCCTCAGGAAGTTCAGCAGATCTCCATAGCGACAGTACTCGGTGATGACAAGGATTGGGCCTGGGAGAGCAGCAGAGAGGGTTCATTAAGGAATGCTGTGACCTGCCCTGAGGATTGCTTTCCCTGGGAGGGCAGCAGAATCCACCCAGCTCATCAGCTCACACTGTGCCTAGAGGAGGGGCTCTGCCAGGGGTCTGTGGGGGCAGCAGGGCTGGGGGATCCTACCTCCACAGGTGCATGCCCCCAGCAGGTTCACAATGTTCTCGTGGTGTCCCAAGTGACTCATGATCTTCAGCTCAGACATGAGAGCCTCCTGCTCATCCCTGTCTGCTGATGCTGTGGGGTGAGAGAAGGATTGTGTGAAGGAGTGAGGGAGGGACAAGGGGAGATTAAGGGAGAGGACAGAAAAAGGTGTAGACAGAGTTATGGAACAAAAGGAGGAAACACAGAGTGAAAACTATGTCCTCTAACTGTGCCTCTGGCCTCCCCTGTCCACAAAAAAGGCAGTAATGTGATTCCAGCATCTGGTACTTGGCACAGAAACAACTTTAAAAAGTAGATGTTGCAGCCTGTGATCACCAACATGTGGTGAACACACACTACATCCTGCCCAGAGGAGCGTGGAGGATTTCAGCCCTTGCAAGTTGCTCTGTGCTCACACTTTAGCATCTTCACAGCCACTTTGAGCACCGAATCTTCTTTGCCCAGCCCAAAAGCTGTGGCTTCTACCACTTTTCCAAAGGCTCCTGCTCCAAGAGTTTTTCCTGCAGAGAGAAAAAAGTGTACTTTTAAGATATTTGATAAAGATTGAGAGCTGTCCTGCACACAGCCTTGAGAAGGATGTCTGCTGGATGGGGATGCCTGCTGGCCTCACACAAGATGACACATCCCTTAGTCAGGAGCTGGCAAACATCTGTGGGGAACTCTACTGTGAGCAAAGGTGGTGTGAAAGAGGCCAGCTCCAAACTCTGCCTCACCAAGGCTGTGCCTTAGGAATGACCCCACCTGCAAGAGGAGGGACATGACCCCTGCAGCCTTCCTTGGAGCAAAGGAGGAGGGAGGCAGGCTACACCCTGCCACTTGCCATCCTGTGGGGGAGAGAGCAGCAAGGCCTGGTTAAGGATGCTGCTGGAATGTCTGGATGCAGCTTTGGATATCACCCAGAGCTTTGGCTCTGACTCCTGAAGCATTTCAGCTCTCTGATGAGCTTCATGCCACCAGACAAGCAGCAGGGAAGGTTTCTTACCAAACTGGAGGTTGTTCCTTGGAAACTCCCATTTTTCATTGTATGGCAGCTGAGTGGGATCGATAAAGATGTAATTATTGCCCTCACAGGCCTCAATGATCTTCCACCTCACCTGGTACTTGGGTTTCTGCAAGGAAGAGACTCCAGTTACTCAGTGTTTCCCAAGCTGGGAGGGTTCCCCAGCCCCAGCATCCACTCAGGCTCACTCTGCAGGTGCAGAGGGAAGATACAGATTTCAGCCCATCAAATATCTTTTGAATCTGGAGTGAGTGAGAGAGGCTTTTTCTGGACAGCCTGGACTCTTTGCAGTTATGAAGTCCTCCCAACTCAGCTGTGACTGAGGGAGGCTCTCTTGCCACTGGAAGCAGCCTGTTGCCATCATTTGTGATGGCAGAGCTGGGAGATCCAGCGTGTCCCACCAGAGCAGCGGCTGACAGTGCCCAGCTGGTGCTGGAGGGAGATGTCCCCACTGTGTCTCCTTCCTTGGACCCCTGGCTGCTGAGCACAGCAGAACAGTGGAGCTGGCCCACCCCCACTTCCCTTACAGGGGTAAAACAAAAAAGGAGAAAGAGAAGTAAGAATTTCTCTTTTCCAAGAATGTCATGGCAGAAGTAACCAGGCAAGGCAGAGAAGCAGAGCTGGAGTCCTTGAGCAGAGAAGCTGGTACTTGTCTGAGATAGGTAACCATATTATTTATAGACATGTCCTGCTTCTCTTGGGCTTGCAAGCCCTTCCAAAAAGCTATTTATTTCAGATCTGTGAAATTGATTACACATTGATCCATCTTTCTCTGTCTCTGGACCACTGTCCAAGGGCAGCTCTGCCTGCTAAGCTGTAGGTGCTTGTCTGAGAGAGGGCTCTGATGGATCTTCTGACAACCAGCACCAGAACTTTGCTGCAAAATCTTCAGCCTTGATAGGTTGTCAAAGGAAGGGTGCCAAAAGGGAGAGATGAAAAACAGGAGATGTTCACCCACTGATGAAGCAGAGGTGGCTACTGATTGGTTCAGTTTGTGGAAAAAACAGAGAAGGAATCCAAATGTTGGAAATGAGCCTTGTAGAGAAAATGGGGCAAGTTCTTATATAAAAATAGTGACCAAGTCTTCCTGGAAACAAACTTCTTCTAACACCATCCTGTTTCCCTATAAAAACAGTTTTTTTATAAAGCAGTGAGCAGAATAAAAAGTAGATGCAAACTGCAAACCACCTTTTTTTTTTTTTTTTTCTCCCTTAATTCAGCCCGTGGATTTGTGGGGACCAGAGCAAAACCAGCAGCTGCAACTGCCAGCACAGAGTGAGCACCTGTGTCTGGCACCAAACAATAACCACACTGACCTGTGGGCTACAAGGCTGAAGGACCAGGGCAGGGGAGGTATTAATACACTGGGCTGGGTGCATGAGCTTTGCCCTGCAGCAGGAAACTCCAGGTGGAATCTGGGAGGCAGGGGAGGTGAAGGAGGCAGCTTGTCTGGTACCTCCAAGCTGAATGGTCCCTGGGTCCCTGGCCTGGCTGCCAGCAGAGGCTGTGTGGCCCCTGAGGCTGGGCAGCCCTCACAGCCCTTGCCCTGAACAGGGAATCTGACCTGGTTGTACTTGTAGAGCAGGAAGAGGAGCAGGAGGAGCAGCAGCACCAATGCACCTATGCAGGTGGAGAGAACAGGGCTGAACAGCTTGTTTGGAAGGGCCACAACACTCCCTGGAAGAGGAAAAAAAGGAGAATTTGTAAACACTCTTATTTTAATCCCAACTCTGGGAATATTTTGCCCAGCTATTTTCTTTGGATTCCTCTGTATGCCACACACTGCCCTCAGCACACCCTTCTGGGAACTGCTGGGAGCTGGGGGAAGGTCTTGATGCCAAACTCTTAGGCTGCAGTGGTTCTCCTCATAGCCCCCTCTTTCCACACAAACAGCACCAGGTGCAGGTCAGACTGATTGGGGACCAAGATCTGTGCAGCAAGAACAGCCCCACCAAAAGATGCAGACCTTGTATTTTTGTGGGCTGAGAAGCTGCTGGATGCACCATGCCCTGGAGCTGAGTCCTGCAGTTATAAGATGCTCATGGTGTGGCTCAGCCTTTGGCTCCAGGCTATAACCCAGACAGAAATTCCCACACAGCTCTCAGGACTGGCAAATGCCAAAGCCTCACACCTGTGAGGGTAAAGGGCTTGTGGAACCTGCTTCAGCTGTCTTGCAAGACAATAGGGATATACATAAAGGATGTAATCTCAAAGCCCCCACATCCTCCCCCACTCTGCCAAGCTGATGGTTGGGATCTTACTGGTGATGGTGAATGAGTGAAACATGTCAGAGGTGTTCCCTTCCCCGTTAATGGCCACGCAGCAGAAGGTGAAATTGTCACCCAGCTCCTTGAAGGGGATGATGCTCTCCACCTCCACCTCTTGGAAGGGCAACACATTCACCACCTGGGGTCTGGAGTCATTGTGCATCAGTCTGTAGTCCTCGCTGTACCTGCAGGGATGGCAAGAGGGGACAGTGAGTGCTGCTCTGCAGCACAGCAGCTCACAGCTGAGAGGGGCCTGTGCCAGACTAGAGAGGAGACACAGGGAATTAGGCTTGCAGCTCTGTGAGATGTGTTACTCTATGCCCAATTAAAGATCTCTCCCTGAACACCACAGCCCTGTATAGACAGAGCCACGAGTGCCTTTATGAGGCTCAGCACTCATAATTAACACTTCATGTGTTCTGTCATCAGTCCCTTCACTGGGGCTGGTCCTGAGACACAACAGCCCTGTCCAGGCAGCTGCAGTTGATTCCTGTGGCTCTGTGGCTCAGAAAACCCACGCTCTGCAGAGCCACCGACCTGTGCAGGTCCCAAAAAGATGACAGGGCCAGCCAGGATGTACCTCTACAGCAACCTACACCAGGGCACCTCTCCAAAGGATCCATATGTTCCTTGCAAAAGCATGGGGAGAACATGAATCATAGGTAGACAATCTCTTCAAGCTCAGGACTTCAGGAACAGAAAGTGCCCCCTCTTCTCAGGCAGACCCCAAGAACCTCTTTTTTCCAGCAGAGCAACATCCCTGTTTTTGTCACTGGGCAGGCTGTGCTGTATTGCCTGCCCAGGAGCCCAGGTGGTGCTGCTCAGTGAATGCCAGGCAAGGGCTAGGCACAGCTTGGAGGTGCTCAGTGCCCTGGGCAGCTCTCACCTGTCGGAGTGGACGGGGCACTGGTACCACTCGATGCGTGGGGCAGGGTACCCGATGGCCATGCACTGCAGGAGGCTGGAGTCATTGGCTGGCACCTTGATTTTGCAGACCCTTGGAGAAGCTGTTGGGGAAGTGACAAAAACAGTGAATGCTGTGACCAGAGGAAAAGCACATCTCCCATGCTCTGGTTTCCTTTCCATGCATGCAACAATAAACCAGAAGGAATCCCTGTGCTACACACAGGCAGGTTTGGGCTGGGTCTGTGTGTCCCGTGGCTGCTGAGCTGGAAGCAGGCTGGTACCTCAACCAACTATTTTTTTCCAACTGGGAAGCAGTCCCAGGGGCAAGCAGGGTGAAAGGATGGACAAGCACTTACATTTCAGAGAGATACTGAAGGTAACTGATTCGTTGGTCACACTGTGGAAGGCATAAAACGTGTAGAGCCCTCCCTCTCCCTCCTTCAGGCGGTTCAGGGAGAGTGTGTTGCTGTACCTGCTCACAGAGAGAAACACTGTGAAGAGCACACAGGCCTTGCTCAGTGGGGTGCTGCTGCTTCCTGTGCTCTGGAGCAGTGAACACTTCCAGCTCTCATCCCAGCCCACCAGGGAGCCTGCCAGTTGCTTTCCTGGGGGAAGTAGGGAGGGACTGATCATCTCTAGGGGAAATACCTGCCATTAAGTGCACTTCAGCACTTCTGAAGGGCTACAGGTGAGTGAACACTCAGAAATAATTTGACATCTAAATTATCGCCTTTCAAGGCTCAGGAGATGGATCCTCCTGCCTCTGGCAGAATGAGTTTCTCCATGAAGCCCTGCTCCCCTCTGCCCCCAGCCCATTTCTCAGCCCCCAGTGCAAGAAAGAGTTCACCCTAAAGCCATAATTTTTGCCAAGTGGCGCAGTTCCTCTTGTGGATTGTTTTTTGTTTCTAAGGAAATGAAAGGGGAATTGCCCAAACCCCCAACAAATGAAATGGTTTTCTTTCTATCTCCCCTTGGTCTCAGTCGGCTGTAGGCTTTGAAAGAGCAGACCTGTACCCTCTGTTAGATCATATTCACACAACAATGTTTGTGACATGGGGCTCTCAGTGCCTCTCAGTGCACACTCTTTCAACCTCAGAGCAGGGGATGGGTCCAAGGACCAGTGAGGGAATTAAGCTTTTTTTTTATTATTTATCCACTCCTGCAATTTCTTCTGGCAAGGAGAGTGCAGAATTGAACAAGCAGATCACAAACGTGATGCTGACTTCCACAAGGCTTTCTAAAGAGAAGGCCACCAGTTCAGAGAAGGGTGGTGTCCTCCTTGATCTGATCATACTGTGGTTTCCTAATAATACTGGAAAGAGAAAACAGAAATGCAGAACAGTTTCCCTCTTTAAAACCAGAGGGTTTTCTGCAGAATGGGGCCTGCCTGTCTCAAGGAAAGCTCTCTTGGAAACATGCCATAGTAGTGTAGAAGACAAAGAGCACGTACCAGTTGTTTCCAGAGATCATTTCGCCCTTGAATATGGTGGTTTTAGAGTGCTTCAAGGGATTCCTGTGTTCCCAGGCCCAGTGGAGAAGTTTTGGGTAAGCCTTAATGTGGACCTGCAGCTCCACACTCTCTCCCAGAGCAACCTCCAGGCTGGTGGCTTGCCCTGGGGTCAGGTGCACGTAACCTCTCTCTGCAGGGTGGAGGAGAGCATGACTGTCAGCAGGCATGTCCAGAGACCTGGAATAACCTTACACCAGCTCCATAAATGGATCATTATGGGAAAGAGCAGCCTCAGCTGGGAGACTGCAGGAGGGAATGAGACATCACACAGGTTATGTTCCCAAAGGAGTACTCTTAAATTATTTCTTTGTCATGGCACCATGGATTACGCTGCCTAAGGAGAGCTAGAAAATCTTTGTGAAGTCTCTGAGGAAAGAAGTTGTACATGCTGTATCCTAAGAAGTGACGAGGCTAAATAGTATCTCCTAATTGTTTAGAAAAGATAGGCCCTTTAGCTAAAATCCTGGCCTCTCACTAGGAGATAACTCAGACTGAGACTTCCTTCTGAGCTGTGGTATGCAGCAGCTTTGGATCATCAGCAAAGTCCAGCCTGTGGGCTGTAAGGGTGAATTTTCCATCTTGAGATACAAACAAGTGTGTAATAGACCAGAATCCCCTGTGTGGATCTGTGTCTGGAAGAGACCAGATCCATACTCTGCTCATGTGGCTCGTCCTTCCTTCTAGCCAGCCTTTCCTCGTCTTCCAGCACAACCTTGCCCCACTCCCTTTTTACTGTTTAAATGCACAGAGACTGAGAGGAGCACTCCAATTTTTCATCCAGAGCCCAAAACATGTCCTGTGGCCCCTCAAGATACAAAGGGAATACCAGTTCCTTTCCTAGCAGCTCCATAGTTCTCATGTAAGCCCTCAGGCACAAGTGAGAATTATGTTTCCAACAAAAAATCTAGGAAGAGAATGGAGGCAGAAGCAGCAAATACTCAAGGCTACACATGATTCAGCCCTACTAGGTTTTTGGGGAAGTACTCACCTACTACCTGAAGCATGGTCGAGGCATTCCTGAATCCTACTGAATTGTTGGCTGTACAGATGTACTTCCCACTGTCTTCCATGGTCACAGCTGCAACGGACAGGGTGTCATTGATGAAGTAGTTGCCATTTTCAAAGTCAGTCCTTTTAGTTCTCATGACCTGTCAGGCAGAGAGCAGGGAATAGCACATGCTGGGAGAGCAGAACAAACACATCTTGCCTGCCCTGGGCTAGAGAACTCTCTATCATCCCTCTCACCCCTGAGAGCAACCTCTGTGGAGACCCAGAGGCACTTAACCCCAAGGATCCAGGGTAGATATTCCACAGCAGTTAGGTTGTAGCTATTGTCAGCCTTCTGACTGCTGCTTGGCCTTACACTGTGTGATCCAAACATGCCTTGTATGTTGTTTCATCTCCTTAATAAAGGCATCAGTTATAATAAGGACTTCTACCAAACCCCATCTAACCATCTAGCAGTTAGAAGTCAGCATCATAGAGATTTTGAAATGTATTCCTTTTCTTCAGACATTCTTTTCTCTGGAGAACTCTGTCCTGAAAATGTTTGCTGCTTTATAAGCCCTGGCAGGGCTGGGTGGAGAAATGTTGCTTTAATAGGTACTGTGGCTCCTGTCCAATAAACTCAGCTGAAACAACACATTCTCATCCATTGCAGAACTGTTCTGACAACAGGCAGGTGTTTCTTAATCCTGTGTCATCCCAAAGAAAGGATATTCAAATTTCTACAGCTTGACCAGCTGCTTTGGTTGGGTGGTTCAAGGTTTTGCTGTGGCTCAGGGCAGTTCTTACCACCCTGTGTTCCCCATTTTCCAGGAAAACCCCACACTCCAGCTTACTGTCTTTGCTGCTGTCTCCCATCTGATGTCATACTTGTGGGAGGGAGCAATCACTCTGCAGGTGACTTGGAAAGGCTCTCCCACGATTCGCACATGCTCTGCAGGGTCCATCATCACTGACACAGGCTTCTCCAGTGCTGCTCAAAGGCAAGCAGGGAAAGATCCAGTGTCAGCCTTTCCAGTGATCCCACGTGCTCTGGAGACTCCCCAGGACCTGGCTGCCTTGGGTGGTGAGGCACAGGTTGCCCAGAGAAGTTGTGGATGCCCCATCCTGAAGCGTTCAAGGCCAGGTTAGGTGGGACCTGAACAACCTGATCTAGCTGGTAGCATCCCTACCTGTGGCAGTGAGCTTGGAACGACATTTTCAAGGTTTATTCCCACCCAAACTATTATATGACTCTATTCTATGATTCTACCTCCTCCTTTCCATCCTCTTTAGCCTCTTTACCTCCTGCCTTCCCCTTCCCTAGAGATCCCCACTCCCTTTTGAGCACATGTCTGTGGGAAGCAGTTCAGGGGGGGAGAGCACAGCAGTCAGTGGGTAGAAAAGGAAGGAGAAGCTTTTGCCATGGTTACAGATGGAGCATTGGGGCCCAAGGACTTGCAGAACATTGGACAGATTGGTGAACAATTTTCTCTGGTCTGTGACAGTGCCTGCAAAGATTTAAAGACTGCTGAACCCATGCAAACCCACCCGAAGGAAACAATTTGCCAGAGGCCGATGGAAATGGCCTCCATTAAATAACCTTTTGAAACTGCAGGTTCAGAAGCTCTTTCCTGCCACTGGCAAGGAGCTTTTCCTTAACTATCTACTGTGGCCAGCTTAGCTATTTGTGGCCCTTAGGACAGTAACAATCTCTGCTCTTTACCTTCTTCCACAACCAGTCTTATTCTTGATGAATTCTTTATTTTTCCATTTATCTGTGCTTGGCATCGGTAATAACCTTTATGCTTGTTTTGCACATTGTACAGTGTTACTCCTCTCTCAGCACTGAAGGAGTAGTTGGTCCCAGGTGGGAGAGTAGAGGCATTATCCATAATCAGAGTCACACTGGATCCGTACTCGGGGGCCGTGATGAGACAGGGGAAATCAACATTCCTGCCTTTAATTCCCCGGACCCGGAAAGAGGGGATGTACCACACATTATCAGGATCTGCAGAGGAGACAGGACAGGCTTGTGAGAGGGGTCAGAAAATGCACTGAAGCTGAGAAACAATTCCAGCAAGGGCAAGGCTCCAGCCCTGCTGCCCAGTGGGAGTTCGGGGCTGGGGCAGCCCTGCTCAGCGCCTGCCTGACTCAGCCTCCAAACACTCACATGACAAACCCAGCTCCAGCTAATGCCTTTGAGGGGATCACAGCAACCAGCTCACAAATGTCCATGGATAAGGGAGGCTGAAAATATGCATACCTCTGATTAAACTTTTAAGATTTACTTATGAGACCTCCAGCTTCCCTGCTCAGGGCAGCACTTGTGGTACAAGGGAAGGGGTGAAGTCAAGTGGTAGAGCTACCACAGCACAGCTTCTTCTGGGATAAAAGAATATTTGGGGTTCAGGTCATGTTGTGAGGATGTAATTCATGTGACTCTCTCCCTTATCTGAGATATTGGCAATAGGGTTCTCTGATTTGCAAATCTCACTGCTCATTACAACACTGAACAGACTGTTTTTTCAAGAAGGGAAGCCACAGCAGAAGGAGGGAGAAATTCACATATATGTGAAAGAGTTCCACATATATGTGAGATGTAGCTCTGTACTTTATCCCAGTGCTTTAACCATGGGCCCCATTTTGTGTGGGCTCACGTGGCTGTGGCTCCACCAGGAGCCTGCACTGCTCCCCAGGCACACACACAAGCACAGCACAGCAGAAAGGAGATGTGCAGTGCTCCCTGCAAGGAGGCTGCTCTGCCAGTGGGAAGAGAGAAGCAGGGTTACCTCTCACAAACAGGTGGATGGCTGCAATGCCCTTGTCACTGCTGTTGACATAAGCACAGCTATAGGTGCTTGTGTTCCTGTAAGTGGCCTTGGGAATACTGAGGGTGCTGGTGGTGTGGTTACTGAATGTAACCTCTTTGCTATTCCATGCAACTTCAGACTCTCCTGAGCAGTGCAAGAGGACTGGATCACCTGTGTTGACAACCAGAGCAGGGAGGTCAGGGCTGATCACTGGAGATGCTGAGCCTGCAAGGGAAAGTGAGAATACAAAAATTATCCTTAAAGATTCTCCTTTGGAGTTCACACTGATGAGAATGGAGTAGCTCAGCATCAGGAAAAGGCTGAGCTTGGGATTCAGACTGGATTTTTGGCTCACATCACTCCACCCATTCTCTGTCCCACCAGACCCATATGGCCTGATGCTCCAAGGAATTAATTTCAGGGAAGAAACACCATCCTCCACAATTCCCTGCCATTTGAACATTTAGACAACTGGGACAGGAAAAACAATCATCTGGAGCTGATTAGGGCAATTGCCAGTTTGGCAATTGTTCCTGCTGATTTTTTGCCACTTCTTACAATAGTTTTCCTTTTGTGGCAGAGCTGGAGCTGCTCTATGAACTGGGTTAGCACATAGCATCATTTGGTGGCATTTAAGCCAAGTTTGGTGCATGGGGCTCTTTGTTGCATTGGTGCTGAGATGAGCTAGAACAGACCTGGAAGGCTCCTGCAGAGCAGGAGGTCAGTGCATATCATTTGGGGAAACTGGCTTTTTGTTGCCAAGTACTGGATTTTGAAGGACACTTCCTCATGGGTATCATGGAGTCACACACTGCATTCTCCTCACAGACACCAACAAAACATTATGAAACGACACAGCATTATTATTATTCCTATTTGGGAGAGGAAACTGAGGCATGGAAATGCTAAAGAGCTGATGACAGCCCATAGCTGCAGTCGCTCATAGAACACACCAGTCCTGCAGACACCAGCATCACAACCAGCCAGAGTTCTGATGCATCTCTGCTTTGAAGATGCCTGCTCTGCTGGCTGAATAAAGGGGAACCAGGGTCCTACTCCAGCCTGAGTGTCAGAGGGAAATATTTTTTCCCTGTTTTGCCCTGTCAGCGAGTTCTTTGAGTCACCTCCTATATTTAGGGTGGGGGGAAGTGCAGAATGAATCAGTGCCACAGGGCTGGGGAAGAAGTGGTGCAGCCACCCCACACCAGGCCCTCAGGGAGGACAGGAAACACATTGCAAATGGCTATCTGTGCTTGGGGGGCTCTGCACCCCCTTCCAGCCCCTGTCCAGGGCTATTCTCCCACTTCTGCTTTCCTTCCCAGTCACTAACCCAGCCTTACATCTTAAAGGGACACACACCCTCATTCAAATGATGCTAACCATAAAGGGAGCTGTGCAATTTATCAATTCATTGCTCTGCAGGCAGTGATCTTCCTGCCATGGACACTGGCCCTGTAAGAGCCAGCAGAAGCACAGCCCCATCCTCATCCACCCCTGATCTCAGCTCTTTAGGGCAGGAAGGCAATGCCCAAGGTACAGCTGTGTCTCCTGGGCTACCAGCTGTGCTCAGGGCTGTGCCATCCAGAGCCCACACACCAGAGCCCAAAGAGCAGCATTTAAGCCATTATGGGCTGATGGCTCCCTCCATGCATTGAGGTTGAGAAGACCCTGGAGAGCATTGCTGGTGTGTGTCAATGACACAGTGGCCATGGGGAAGCTCAGACAAGGCCCAGATTAAACTCACCAGCCCTGTAGGGAGAAGCAGAGAACAAGAATCTTTGGAGCATGGAAAATGTGACATTTTATCTCCCTGTTCCTTTTTTTTTAATTACTTTTATCTTTCTGTGGAAAGAGGAGAAGCCCAGAGTGGAGAAAAACATATCCCAGAATAATTTACAAAGCTACATTTTCCACATATCTGAGGCAAAACATTCCTCCCTTTTTGCTAAGCTGTGCTTTCTAATGGGATTTGATATTTCTGTTGCTTTAACTCTTTGTCACTGGATCCCTTTCCCTCATCTACTCTCTGCTTTGGCTATCCATCCACATCCAGGGTTTTGGCACCATTTCATGGGGAAAATGACTCTTTTTGCAGGAGGACAAGGAAAGAAAACAAAACGAACAGGAGTCATCTCACTGTGCATCTTTGTTGTCACCAGCTTACAGGTACAACTGAGGTGCTGGGGCCAGAAAAGGCTTTGGGCAGGTGCTCTCCAGAACAGTGGGGAAAAAGCCTTCAGGCTGTCACTAGAGACTCACAGCAACTCTGTAAGCACCACACAAGTGGAGCAAGGACAGACAGACAGAGACACCAAGTGCAGGACAAGGCGAGGGGAAGGTCACTAAGCTCCCACTCCTTCATGTGTGCTGGGGGATGAGTCAGAGCAGTGGGTCCTTTTCCAGAATGGGGAAGCAGGGCTGCTGGGGAGGCTCTCTCCCTGCTGACCACTGTGCAATCTTGCACGAAGCCCGAGGATGTCTCTCTTCTGCTCTCTAGCAGCTTCCGCAGCACTGCCAGTAACTGCTGGCCAGAGGTTTTACCACACTTGGGTTGTGTAACCATGACCTCTCCTTACAGCTGCAGACTCTCCCTGCCTCTCCTGTGCCAGCCAAAACATTGCTTTCCTCTGCTGAGCATTTGGTGAGGAAGGAGAAGTGAAGGCTGGTATGACAGAAGTGTCCAGGGTCCTTACTACAGAAGCCAGCCACCAGGATTTTGAGTCAGTTCTGGGGAGTAACTGGCTAAGGTCCAGCCCTGAGAGGGGCCCATACCAGACCTGAGCTCCCTTTGTCCCATCCTCAGAGATAGCAAGGATTTCTGAGGACCCCAGAGTCACCTACAGTATCTGGGGAACCAGGGATGTGTGCTCATCACAGCTCTGCTTGGGGCTTCTGCCTCAGAGGTTTAGGTTACCCACAATAAGGAAACAAAACCCCCAGGAATACATCTCAAGATGGCCAAGAACACAGATACAAGATGATCAAGCTTAAAACATTTCCTATGCTTGATCTGAGCCCCTTACCCTCCCCCAGCAAGAGCCCAGATCACAACAATCACATTACTCAGCCCTGGGCACTCACAGAAGGTGCCCTTGCAATCCAAGAGGCAGGAGAAGGAAGCCAGGCTCTGGCTCCAGCTGGAGGCTATTGCTTTGTAAACCCTTGGCATGGTGCAGCTTTGTGCTGCAGATGGCCAGCAGTGCTGGTACCCAAACAAATGTGTGTCCTACAGCCTGGCATGAGAGACAGTGCCTCGTGAAGATGTCACAGCTGGTGATCTGCCACTGGCCAGGGGCTCAAGGAACCTTTGGAGAGATCCTAAAAGCTATAGTTATGATCTCTCACAGATCTGCATTAGACCTTCTAGTCCTTATTATCATAAAAAAACACAAGAAATTAAAAATCCTGAGGCCTTCACAACCCAGTTCCCAGCACAGCAGACCTAGACAATTATGCTCAACATATTGCAAATGTCATTTGAAGTGAAACAACAAGTGAGAGGGATGCAAATGTCCTGGGCTGTAAAGATAAGCACTGCAGTGGCCCAAGCAGGATTCACTGCCTGTCACATGCTAAATGCTTTCCCCACAGGCTGTCCCCTTCCAAGGAGGACTTCACACCACAGTCTCACTGTGTCCCAAGCATGCTCAAAAGGAATATCAAGGTGAGTGCCACACAGGACCTGAGAGGTTCCCGGCACTTCAAAATGCAAGATTAGTAATGCTGGTTTCCAACTCTTGGGTTGTAAACCTCAAAACAAGATTAGTGACTCTTTTTTGAGGTTGGTGGGTTATCACTTCTTGGCCATCTCTGCAGCCTCAAAAAACAGGCATGCTCACCTTTCCCTTCTTGGCTGGCTGAGTTGTTTCCATCACACCCTCGCTCTACAGCCCTGCTGTGTGTGCCAGGACCACCACAAACCAGCAATCCTCAGACACTCCAGCTGGGCATGAGGTGCTTTGGAAGGTACCAGTGCAGATGATTTTCCTGACTCCTTCACCTGCAGACCAAACACCTCCAGCTCCTTCCCCATTTGAGCAAAGTATTACTTTGGAAAGAGCTTCCCTCAGGACACAGTTGCTGCTGAACCATTCCTTCATCTTAAACCCTGTCCAGACCCAAAGAGGGGGAAGTTTCTCTTTCCTATCTCCCCAGAGCTGGGGCTCTCCTATGCTACGTGCACCTCTCCATCCTCCTTGGCCTTACCCTAGCAGGGCTGCAGGCAGCCAAGGGCAAGCCAGGCTCCAGAGCCAACAGAGCAGCAACACACCCTCTTCCCACCTTTCCCTCTTTCCACCACTGCCCTCCCTCTCTAATTGCAGCTAGCCCTGGATGACCTTCAGAAAGCTGCTACAGCCAAGTCTGCACTGAATTCCAGCACTGGTGTCTCTTCCCTGCATCTTCACCTTCTGCCTACCCACGCCAAGGATCCTTCAACCTGCCCACAGCAGTGTCCACTGCATGCAGCAGCAAACAGGGACCATCCCAGCCCACAGCAGCCTTTTGGGACACATGGCTGGGAGCCCAGCTTCACCCTCCACCTCCAGGAGCTGTGAGTCTGGCAGTCCAGCTCCAGCACAGCCCCGTCCCCACCAAGGCCATCACCAGAGAAGGAATGGAGCACTCACACCAGACACCCAGGAAAGCCTCACCACATCCCACAGCTCCCCTGGAGTGACGCGAGCCTTTGGGAGTACTCACCATGCCAGAAGCCAGCTGCAGTGAGCAGCAGGAGGAGAGCAGGGCCCATGTCCCCAGCACCGTGGTGTCCCCAGCACCGTGGTGTCCCCAGCACCGTGGTGTCCCCAGCGTGGAGCCGATGCTGCTGGAGGATCCTCTCGAGCTGTGGGTGCCTGTTCTCGTGGGCACCGTCGCCAGCGCTCCCTTCTCGGGAGCTTCTCCTTTCTGAGCTGACCACAAGTTACAAATTCCCTATTTTGTTTGTTTTTGAAACAGGGGGAAAAAAACCAGGCCGTGCTTTGTCACGTCACCAGTGACAAGCCCCGCGTGCACACCCTGCTGCAGGGTCCCCCTCAGGTCTCAGAGAGGAGTCCATCCCCAGACTGGCAGGGCCCACTGCACCATGCTGGGGTTTGGGATAATCCTGATGTTCTTTGGCTTCTGCCACTCCAGTCCCCAGGGACATTTATAGACTTTTGCCCTGCATGGGGACACACAATGTCCCCATACTTGCAGGCAGTGGATTCCATTTCAGCAGGACAGGTTTCACCTCAGGCCCAGTGGCTCATGCTGGCTTTGGGACCTGAGGACCCTCACAGGACATGGCAGACTCCTCACAACAGGCCCACAAAGGCAATTCAGCCTAGGGCAGCTCCCAGGTGGGAAAAAGCCTGTGATGATGCCAAATTATTTTGTGTAACCAAAAGTGCGATCCCTGGTGTAAAGAGGGGTCCTGAGGCCACACAGGATCACCCCCAAGCCCCATGCCAGCTTCACCAGCTCCCTGGCAGGGAGGCTATTGGAGTCCAGCATGCAGACCCCTTCTGGCTCCTGGCTGGGCTGGGGGCACAGGAGACCCCTGCTCTCTCCTGTCCAAGTAACCTCCAGTCCTGGGGCCCAGAGTGACCCTGTCACCAGCAGGCAGCCACAGGGCTCAAGCACAGGCCCTTCCTCCCCCAGAGCCCAGCCCAGCCAGCCATCCTGCCTTGCTGCTGGGGAGGCTGCTGCAAGCTGCTCTGTAATTGACAACCTGGCAGGCACCTTGAAGTGGTAAT
Source organism: Pyrgilauda ruficollis (assembly GCF_017590135.1). Classification (NCBI taxonomy): domain Eukaryota; kingdom Metazoa; phylum Chordata; class Aves; order Passeriformes; family Passeridae; genus Pyrgilauda; species Pyrgilauda ruficollis. Next base: position 4,298,734 of record NW_024527377.1, read on the forward strand.
TATACTAATTAACTAATTAGCAATATTCGTAATTGAGAAATCAGACACTTTGTTAACCCTCCACTGGACTGTGGGCCTTCCAAAACAGGTGTGAGGGAAGGCTTGAAGTCAGCCTGTTCTCCCAGGGGCACCCAAGTCAGCAGGATTAGCAGGTCCTGTCAGACACGGGGTGCTCTCTGCTCTGTCTCTGCCTAACCTCAGGCTGCAGCAGAAGTTCAGGGCTGTTCACAGCAGCCCTGGGCTGGGAAGTGACAGCCATCACCTGATGGTGCTGGAAGGAAGCACAGGGGAGCAAGGTCCAGGCTCTGCCAGCTGCAGCCCCAACAGCAGGGAGGGGACAGGAACCCCCCAACAAACCATGGGCAGAAAGAGAAGGTTGTTCCAAAATATCTGCACGGAGATGGCTGTTGAATCTGCACCTGTAGTGCCCTGAAAGCCTCCACAGCCTGCAGGGGAATGGGCTTCTCCAAAGGGGGCAGCTAGAGAGGCACCAGCCAGACAAGGACCTGGGGCCAAGAGGTGAGAGCATGGCTGACTGTGCTGGAGATGACTAAGAGTCATGGGAACGTGGAGAGCTCTTGGTTTTGGCCAGAAGGATGGCTAGAGAGCGTGAGGGAGTCCAGAGAGAAGGAAAGGCAGCTTTTGGCCAAAGAACGTTTCCCCTCAGCAGTTTTTCCTGGCAGGATGTAGGGAAGAAGAACATGAATTAGAGGCAGCATGGTGCTCTGGGGGGCTCCTGCCCAGAGCTGGGGATTGTCAAGCAGCTGGGCCACAGGAGATGTCTGCTTGATTATTCTTTCCTCCTTTCAAGCCAAAGGGGCTTTTTAAAGGATGTTTGTTTCCCTCCTTCTTCTTTTTAAGGCTTTTTTATTTTTTTTCCAGGAACAAATGCCAGCTCAGAGAGAACTGACTCACCAATGTGAATAAGTATTAAACCAGACAGGTTTAATAGAGAGAAGGGAAACAATCTCTCAGCCTTCCTTCTTCTCTTTGAGGGGGCCCCTTGCACAGCATCTCTGCTGGCAGTGTTCCCAGGTGACAGCCTGGACTGGGCACACCTGGGGATGCTCACTGGGACAAGCTTGGGGTCCCTCCCTCTTTTGTGTCCCTCTCTTCCCCCTGCACCCCAAATCTTATGTGCAAGCAGCAGTTCAGCCACAGGAGTGCTGCTGGGCCTGCAGCTCTGAGCACAGGGCAGGGATGCTCTCAGAGGAGCTGCAACCTTACTTTGAGCAACTTGAAGCCCAGGAATACCTGTGGAGGCCCTGCTGTTTGTGAAAGATGGGGTGAGACTTGCTCAGTGCCTGGTAGAGTGGCTGGGGAAGGGGAGGCTACTGTGAGCCCTGGCTGGGAGCACTGGGAGCTCAGCTGTTTCCCAGGCTGGGAGCCCTGTGGGACCCTAGCACTGAGCACAGCTGGCTGTGGTGCCATGCCTGCCTGAACTGCCCTGCAGCACTTTCGGGACACATGTGAACACCTGTGTCCTGTTGGTGCTGAGCTGTGGGTGCCCCACAGCTCCAGGGTTTGTCACTGCAGTCTCTGCTTCCCTGAGCTCTTCCACGGGGTGTCTGTCTCATCACTGGAGAGGAGACTTGTTTTGGGGTGGGGGGAAATGCCCTGCTGGGGGTCCCCATGTTGGCCTGCTCATCTCCAGCCTCAGGACCCCTCTCCAGCACATGCTGACATGCAAAAGGTCTGCTAGGTAAGGATGAGTGGGAGCCTGCAGGGTTCAGGGCTGAGGTCTGTCAATGCCCCTCTCTGCTTCCCCCCTGGCCTTTGATGCAGCCTCTCTGGACCAAAGGGGATTCTTTTCCTCCCTGCTGATTCAGCTCCTGGAGAAAAATGCCCTGACTGAGCCGTGCCAGGTGACTCAGAGCATATCTGGGGAGAATCAGCCTGAGCTGGTCAGGGAGGCTGCAAAACTCCACTCTGGAAACATGAGCAAAGGCAGCAACCAGGACAGGCAGGAGCCCAGGAAAGGCTGGAAAGGGGAGCCTTGCTGGAGCTTGGACCTGCTTGCTGCTGCACTCCATGCCTCTGGGTACACAGGGAGTGTCCAGGAGCTGAGGGAGGCACAACTGTTGCCAGTGGGGGCTTCATCATGTAGCCAGAAAACAAGGTCAGCATTGATATGTTTTAACCAAAACCCCTCTTTGCAGCAACCTTGGGCTTTCCAAGCACAAGAGTGGCTCAAAGAAGGTGCAAACATCTCTGCTCTGCAGCTTGGGATGGATTTTGGAGAAGCAGTTACATTTGAGAGAGAGGAGAAAACTTTGGGCAAGACTCACAGGGTGCCTGTCTCTCATGTGGCTGGGGCACCTCAGTGCCTCTGGAGAGGTGACAGGAGCAGAGAACACGTAGATCTGAGGGAGTGGTGGTGTGGGGAGCCAGGATTTTGGAGTTGCATCTTTTGAGGGTATTAGCAAATTCCTCATCCTAGAGGGAAGGGAGAGCTGGGCAGGGGGAGCCCTGTGTGCTGCAGTGTGGCTCCTGCTGCTGCCCTGCCCTATTGCTGCCTCCAGGCCCTCCCAGTGCCCTGAGCTATTAAACTAGGTGGAAAAATCAGTGCTGTGGTATCTGCCATCTCCTTCAGCCCAGCCACTGCCCAGTTTGTCATTTCTCCTGCATCCCCACCCTGACCTGAGCACAGACCCCACAATGCTCCAAGGGCCAAGTCCTTAGCAGGGACTGCTGGCCCAAACCCCAGGCAGTGGGGATACACATGGGAACAACTCCTGATTTCCTTCCCTCCACCCACCTGACCCACAACTGCACAGGCACCAGAGATGGGGCAGATCCTGCCCCTTTTCCTTACCCTGCCTCTGGCCTCAGCTGCTCCCTGCAGTGCTTCTCCCTGCCTGGCTCCCAGCTTGGCTTTCACTCAGCACTGGGGTCATGCACAGCGTATTAACATGCTTAGCCTTCACCCACCACAGGGTTAAGCTGCACTCCCAGCCCCATCTGAGTGGGAGCAACCAAAAGCAGCAAATAAAGGAAGGGATGGGACTTTGCAAAATGAAAAACACCTTTATTTTTAAACTCTTTCTTTAAAAACGTATTTGTAAAAGTTTACAGCATAAAAATAATATCTCATGGCTATAAATGTGACATATAGTACAAATCCTACAAATACAACTGTAAACCTAGAAAAGTGTTAACTCTTTGGTACCTTAGTCTGAACTCTGTTTTTCCCTTTGCCCTCATGCTGATTTTGACAGAGAGCATGGAGATAGGCTGCAGAGGAACAGTGTGATGCCAGCAAGCCAGCACAGCAGGATGGGGAGAGGGCACACTTTGGGCAAGATTTGCAGTTCTGGTGCAATCAGTCCATGAAGGAGGAAAGAAGAGGAATGATGGAACACTGCAGGCCGCCCAGCACAAGCTGCCTTCCCTGCCTCCTCCCACCCCAGGTAAGAGTCATCTCCCCAAAGTGCTGCTGGAGCAGTTCCCCTGCCTTTGCCAAAGCCAACCAGATCCACCTTGGCATTTCCCAGAGGCTTCAGGTCTCCAGGTGAAACATGGGAATTATGCTGGCAGCCCAGCAACCCGTGTGCTGGCCTATGAGAACTTATTCTTAGCAATCTCTGGCCTGCTTTGGGCAAGTCCTGCAGATGACAAGGTGCCTCCACTGTAGCAGTCAGCACTGGCCACTCAGCATGCAGGCAGGGCTGGGGTCTGCTGCAGGAATGACCTGCGTGGCCCTGGAGCTGCCCTGGCTGCTCTCTGCCCGGCAGCCACGCGAGGCAAAGGATGCCAGAAGGTTACTGAGGGCCACCAAGGGGCAACCTCTGTGTTCTCCAAGTGGGAGCACAGCCAGGCTGCATCCAGGCTCCCTGATCATCCTGGAACCTGAGCCAGACACTGAGCCCAGCCAGGGCTCCTCCTTGCACTTGTGTGCTGGAACAGGGGCTTTGTCTCTTTAGCACTCTGTGAAATCCCCTTCTCCAGATCTGCCAGCTCTGCACAGACCTTGGGCTTCCTCACAGGCAAACCCTGAGTGCTCAGTGCCCTGTAATTGTGGTGCTGTCTCCCCCTCAGCCCAGAGCCCTCACTGGGAAGAAAGAGAAGAGCTGCTTCTCACTTCTGGCTGACTTCCCCTGGCTGCACATCTGCACTGCACTTCTGCCCCCATCCCCGTGGGACCCTGTCACAGTCCCCTTGGCAGTGAACAGAGACAATTTAGTTACAAGTAAAGTCCGCTGTGCTCTAGATTTCACACAACACAAACAAACACTAAACGTGACACTCGCGCTTCAGGAAATAACACACTCAAACTGAGAAGGACAGAAGGATTAAAACCTGTGCACACATCAGTCTGAGGAACACCTAAATGTGGAAAGAGACACCAGAGTGCTGCATTAGTTTCTGGGATACAGGTATGAAATAGTGACTGGCAGTAGGATTACGCATATACTGGTTCTGATAACAATGTAACAGCTGTAGAGTAAAATATAATCTACAAATAAAAAGATATTGCACTAGAAATGAGCCCAAACCGTGGCATGTGTTCCTTCAGTTTGGGTCCACCTCTAAACACAAAAACACACCCAAACAAAAATACTGATTATCAAAACAGAAAACCCAGTGGGACCAGTTCCCTTCAGAGTCTCACCGGAGAAATTATGGCTACAAAACTGATGGGGCCAGAACAGGCAAACATTTCTCCTGGCCCTCACCTGCCAGGCCATGCAGGGACTGGAGCAGAGAGAGGGGGAGTGTGGGGCTGGATCTGTCATTCCCAGCTCTGCCAAGCCCTCTCTTGGAGGGATGCTTAGCAAAATATGTTGGATTTGTCCAGCTGCCAGCTTGTCCCTGGCTGAGAGTTCTGGTCACTGCAACTTGCTAAAGGTGCTGTGAAAGGTCGAGTAAGGACAGGAAAATACCACAAAGTGCAAGACTCAGCCCTTAAAATCATGGGGCCAAGGGCAAGTATTTGGTCATATTCCTCTGGAGTGCAGAATGGTACCATTTTTCAAAGTCTGGCGTACCTAATTTAAGAAGGAATAGGGAGGTGGGAGCAGCATCCCATCAGCAGCCAGAACAGATTTTGATGCAAATAATAATTGCAATAAATCTAGAAATAGGACAAAATGCAATGGGTATTCAAACGTAGCTAATGCCCAGCTAGTAAGACAGGATACCTGAGCTCCCCCAGCAGGGAGATCTCCCCTTTCAGGACTGTAGAAACTATTTGATAGTGGGAAATTAGTAATTTAATTAGCAATTAAATCTGAATAATATGAAGTTTAGAACAGATTTTTTGAAATAAGCAAATGGCCAAAGGGAAAGTGAGAAGGTGTTAATTGATGGGGAAATCATTGGGCTGGATGGAGGTAGTAAAAGTATCTCTCTCAGACTGTTCTTGTTGCTAGAAGTATCTAATATTTTTATTAGTCAGTCCAGCCCAAAAATAACAGTTTGTTAACAAAATTTGCTGATGACCCAATGTCTGGAACAGCAGGGAGTAGCTTGGTTAGAAATGCTGGAAGTGTAGAAAGACGTAGGTGCCTAGATCGGTCAGAGGATGACTCCAAGCTCTCAGTATGTTGTGGCTGGGAAAAAGCCAATATTATCCAAAGCTACACCAGGCAAGTTGAGACCAGCACAGGCCAGAGCTGTTAATGCCCTGTGTGAGGTCTAGGTTTGACCTCACTTGCAGTACTGGGTACTTCTGGTCACCTTTGATAGAGAAGGATGAATTAAAAATGGAGCTGGTGCAGACAGGGGCTGTTAGGATAATCTGATGTGCCATCCTATGGGCTCAAGTTGCAGAGACACAGATCCTACCAAGCACCTTACATGTTAAAAAAATCAAGTGATCTGACCCAAAGGATCTCATAAATTACTGTTTCTCTGCAGTGAGGATTATTTAATGAACTGTGGCCACAGGAGATGGCTCCTTCATTACAAGCAGGAGGAACAGAGGATGGAAAAACAGTTGTCATTCACAGTATGTTTCCTATGGATGGTGGGGAATCTGACCACATAGGCTGAAAATATCCTCTGCTGGCTGCCAATAAAAGTGCTATTTCTTATGTTCACATTTTACCAAGGACATCAGCCCACAAAACACCTACTCCTCCTTTAGCTGCATAAATGGCAGAACTGGAATGGTAGAAAACTTTAAACAGAAGCTGTCTTGCTTGAGATTTCTGACAGAAGTTCCATATTTTGCAAAAAAAAAAAAAAATATTAAATTCTCAGTAGCTCTGAGGTGGCAGAAGCCCAGCAAGATGCTGATCAAATTTCTGATTTTGTAAACCTGCCTGTGCAGTTCCTGTAAGGTGCACAGAGAGATGAGCATGAGTAGGGCAATAAAGAGTTAATGGGAGCAGGGGACATGCAGTGAACAGAGCTCTGTGTGAAGTGAAACTCATTTCAGAGAAAAACCTGCTTTCTTCTCTGCAGAGGTGGGGTTCACAACTGATTTCCAAAGCCTGGTGTTCCTCCTGCTTTGGGTCTGCTGACTCAAGTGCCAGCTGAGAGCGCAAGAAGCCCCAGACCCATCTGTGAGAAGTGGGGAAGGAGGGGAGAAGCAGAGGGAAGGTCTGGGCCCATTTAGTTTTCAAAACACTCTCCAGGAGAGGGGAATCCTCCCCGATTCCTCTTGCCCTCCTTGGTGCCCTGTGACATTTCACAGCCCTGGCAGGGTGCAAGTGGCTCTGCCTGACCCCAGAAGGTGGCAGGGTGTAAGACACAGCTCAGCTGTGACCAAGGAGCTTCCCAGCCTCTCTCCCTCTCTTTCTTTGGAGCTATCCCTGGGTTGGTGTTCTGGTACCCTTATTTCTGCCCATAATCTTGCTGTGACTCAGGAGGGAATGGTGAGCCCTCCCATGCTGAGAAAGGGTGTTTGGGTGAACAGTTTATCAAAGGTGAGCCTTTGCTTCCCAAAGATAAGGCACAAGGATTCTGCAGCTGGCGTGGTTATATGATTTCCCAGCAGATGAGCTGGGTGTAGTGGCAGTAGATTAATGAATAACCATATTGCTTCCTTATACTGGCCCTGGCTAGTGGATTAATATATTTGTTCCCTTTAAATCTTCAAGGAAGAATAATTAGCTTAATGTCCACACAGACAACACGAACAACAGTGACTGCCCTCCTTGCTTCTATAACCAAGTCATTGTGAGGGCATTTGGAGCTCCTGGCATGTCCGTGGGGCTCCTGGTGCCATGCTGGGCACAGAAGGGTGTGACAGCCTCCAGCTGGATGCAGAGCTGTGCCCCAGAGCTGTGAACACCTGTAGTGCTTGTGATGCTCTGTCCACCATGGAAGCAATGCCAAGAGAAGAAAATGGTAATTCTGTACCTCCCAGACACTGGCTGGCCTCTTCAGGACTTGACTGTGCTTGGAGGAGAATCCAAGGTACTCCTGACCTCCAGCAGCTGAAGGTTGGTCTTGCAGGTTCTCTACACCCCAGCAGTGGGCTCCAGGTGGATTATCTGTCCCAGTGGCATTTCACAGAACCACAGTGTGGCTGATGCTGAGACCACCAGAGAAGTGCTGGTGCAGAGGAGACAAAACTGTGCCATGGAGGAGGAAGAGGCTGGAGTATCATCTCAGCAATGCAGAAAGTGGCTTCTCGTGGAGATCCAACCATGTCTTCCACTTGAAAAGTGTTGGTATGTGAGATGTCTCCCTCCTGCAGTGGTTTGATCACTGAGGAGGATGGGGCAGTGATCTAGAGGGCTTCTGGCTCTGAGCCACTTTTTAAGGGGAAAGGGGATGGCAATGGGGAAAAGTCTTTAATTCCCCACCCAGCACTGGGAGACAGGAGGGAAGGAGGGATGCTGCGACAGGAGGGGATGTCCTGATGTACAAGCACAAGCATGGCTCTCTGTGACATCTGGGTCAGCCCCCTCAGCTGGCCTCTCCATAAGGAGATGCAAAGTCAGCCCAGCTCTGACTACAGGAAACTCTCCTCCACCTCTTGGTGTCCTGTGGTTGGCTCCTGGCAGCCTGGTTGTGGGTCAGATTCCTGCTCCTCGTCCTGCTGGAGGCCCAGAGGGCTGTCACAGGATATTGTGGATGATGTGTTGGCCTCGTTCAGCATAGAGCTGAAGGGAGACAAGAGGGAGAGAGAAATGAGTGTCTTGTCCCAGGTCTCCTGGTGGGAGAGGATTCCCAGAAATTGGGAAGTGTGTTGAGTTCCCAGCAGCCTCACTCTATCTGAGTAGCTTTCCCCAGTGGAACAGACCATACCAGGTGGGTCTATTCAGCCTTCAAACACAACACAGGGCTGGTTGGGTTCTACACAACGTGGTCACCTGCGTGCTCCCCTCCCTGTGAGTGGGGGTGCTTGTCCTCACCTCTGCTGGCTGATGTGGAGGGATGTGACATGGTGTCCTGTCTTAGCCCATGTCCCAGCTCCTCTGGTTCATCTCCCTCCTTGTGGGCTCACGCAGGTCACAGCACCTCAGACAGGGTGACACTGCCATCCTTCTCTCCCAGCACATCCACCCCTAGTCTGTGCCTCAGCAGAGCATCCCCATTTTCTCCTGAGGTCCCTGTTTCAGATTTGGACAGCTGGGGGAAAGGACAACACTCAGAAGCAATGTTTTTACCTGGCCCTGCTGATGGAGGCCTCCTGAGGGAGGTCACAGCTTGCCTCAGGTTTGGGGTCGGGCAGAGGGATGATGTAGTCGTTCTCGCCCCCGCTCTGGTGCACGGCTGTGTAGAGGATGCTGCTGGGGGGGCTGGCAGCCAGGCGGGCGTTGTTCAGCACAGGAACCGTGGGTCTCGTGCGCACCACAGCGGGGTGGTCGCTCTTCATGAACTCCTCATCCACCTGCTGGTACCTCTGCTCTCACAGGAGGTGACCAAAGAAAGGGAAAGGTCTTGTGAGTGGGGAGAATGCATTTGTGTTGTGTTTCCTTTTCCTGCCTGCCAGGTTTTCCTAGAGGGGCTGGCATCTTCTAGCTGGGTTCAGCTGCCCTTCCTCCAACAAACATAAGCCATGAACCTTTCCTAAGGCAGAGATCAATGGCACAACTTCACAGCTCCAAAATACCACACGGTTGGAGGCAGGATTTTGATCCCCTGCCAGTTCTGATTTCTGCAGTTGCTGAGTTACCAGCTGCCTGTCTGGAGATGCAGTTGTCTCAGCAATGTTCCTGGGATCCCAAACCACCTTCATTGGCTGCTCCAACTACTGCAGCCTTGGTCACAGCAAAATCCTCTGGCCCTGCAGCACTAAACACTGGTCTCCAAAGCCTGACTGAGGGCCCTCACCAAGGTACTGACCCTCTTCTGTCCCTCCAGCACAGGGTCCTTTGGACATACCTTCCTGTAGCAATCGACCAGGAGGTTTCCCATTAGCACCACCAGCTGTGAGAAGGATGGCCTGATCTCAAACTTCTCCTCCCAGCACTTCTGCATGATGTTGTAGCTGCCAAGAGGGAAGGGAGAGCACTGAGTTAGCAGGAAAGGAAAACAGGTAGAAATGCTTCTGCAGCGTGTAGAGCACATCCAGGGCTGTGGGAAATGGATCTGTAGAGAGTTCTCAGGGCCTGACAGAAGGGGCAGTTTGTCTGACACAGGGCAAACACATGCTGACAGCACTTACATCTCATCAGAGGCATGGGTGGGTTTGGACATCCGATAGCCACGTTTGATGGCGTTGTAGAACTGTTCATTCATAGGCAGCTCAGGGTATGGAGTCCCTCCTGGGGGTAAAGGGAGAGCAGGAATTAGGCTGCAGGATTGCCTGCCACCCTCCAGCCAACATGCATTTCACACCAAGGTTTTGTTATTTCTTTACCTTTCTTGTTTCATTTCACTTCCAAATGCAACGTAAGCATGGGGAAGAAGGAGACAGGGAATGAAGGGCTACTCTGACTGATAAAGTAGGGACTTGGGGGTTAAAAATGCATTTTTATTGTTTTAGAAGGGATCCTGCTAACATGTTATCCGAACTACAGACACCACCATGATCGCCAAGGTTCTCACCTAGAGTGAATATCTCCCAAAGAAGAATCCCAAAAGACCATACATCACTCAGGGTAGTGTAGAGGTTGTTGAAGATGCTCTCTGGAGCCATCCACTTAAGGGGCAAGAAGGTCTAAGAGAGAATAAAAAATGAAACAAGAAGAGAGTCAGCTGTACCCACAGCACTTGTTTCAACAGATAAGAGCCTGACACCCAAATTACAAGCAAAGAAGGGCCTTCAGATCTTCCTGTGAGTCCAACACATCTGTTGACATCTGCTGTCAGTCGGTTCTGGGAGGGACCAGTTGCCTCTTTCTTTGTGTAGAACAGACCCAGCAGGCAGGAGAAAAGAATGGATGTGCTGTGTCTATTTCCATCACAGCCTGCCATGATGAATGCACACATGTCACAGTGTGTGTTCTCTGTTCCCTCGCTCTTGAGGAGGCCACTGACTTGCACAACCTGACCAAAGACTCCTGAAGAAAGTCCAGGCCTATCTGACTTTGGAGACCTGAGACCAGGCTGGAGGAGGCTAAGGGATGACCAGAAAAGAGCCAAAGGATACAGCCAGCTTATTTTCTGTTCTTACTCATGCAGAGTAATAAAAAAGAAAGCCTCACTTGGCCAGCTTGTAGGCAGCACTGGCTGCTGCTCCTGGGATTTGCTTGCACAATGGATACCAAAATAATCTCCAGGAAGGATTGCAAAGGGACTCAGTTTCATTTCCCTTTTTGGACAGGAAACCAGCCAAGGCTGGACTGAAAACCCCAACCCCTCTGGGGGAGGGTCCCCTAACCAAGCTCTGAGTACCTGTTTGACAGCACATGGGAGAAAGCATGAGAGAACTTTGCAAAATTTTGCAGATTAGATAAGGATTGGGGCTTAAGGTACCTGTCTCCATTCTCAGCCTCAGTTTCTCTAACATGGCCTGCTTTGCTTGGGATTGGAGATTCACAAATGCCTCAGGGCTGGAGTGGATAGATTGTTGTTGAAATCACAGGGAAATGCTTTCTGGCAAAGCTCAATTACAGACTTATCCTCTCCTGCATTGAAAGATTGGAGACATCTCTCTGGAAAGTAGCTGCTTGCACGAAGACACTTCTTCTTAACTTGTGGTCTAGTGGTTAGAGCAGAATCCTGTGAATCTCTTCCCAGAGTGGTCAGTGAATCACTACAGCCCTACCAAGCTGCCTAACCTCACCCTCCTCCTGCCTGAAGTTCAGGACCACACTCAGTGCTGGCAGGATGCAGCACTGCTGCTGTGATCAGGACAGTGTACAGGGGACAGTCCTGAGTTTTGCTACTTCAGGTTCTTCTGTAAAGAGCCAGAGAGGTGGGCAAGCAATTCTGCTACTTCACAGTGTGCAGAGCAAACAAAGTGAAGGATGGCTGGCTGTTGACATCATCTCCTGAGAGTCCTGCCCTGTCACCACCTCTGGGCACACTGGTGGACAGGTGGCTCACAGGGGGACTATGTAAGGGGTGCCAGGCCCACAGCCCTGGGAAGAAGGAGCTTGCAAGGCTCCTGGTACTCACACTGCCCTTGGAGATATAGTTGGAATCCCTCATGATGTCCCTCGCCAGGCCAAAGTCACAGATCTTCACCAGCTTCCCCTCACAAATGAGGACATTCCTGGCAGCCAGGTCACGGTGCACACACTGCAGGGGGGATACAGAGCACTGTCACTGCGAGGGGACAGAGCACTGTCACTGCAAGGGGACAGAGCACTGTCACTGTGAGGAGACAGAGCAATATCACTGCAAGGGGACAGAGCACTGTCACTGCAAGAGGACAGAGCACTGTCACTGCGAGGAGACAGAGCACTGTAACTGTGAGGAGCCTTCACACAGCCTGAGAACAAAGCCCAGCTCCAGCACCAGCCCACTCCTGGGGCTGCAGGGACAGGAGTCACCTCACATAATTTCAGGTGTTTCCTTCACCTCTAGGAACAATCATGGCTCAAGCACCATTAGAGCTACCACATTTTTGCTGTTTGCCTGGACTGCTTCCTCCGTGACAGCATCAGCCATGCAGATCCAGCAGGGGGAACCTGACCAACCCAGCAGAGAGGGGACTTGGTGGGCTGTGAGGAGGGGGTGTCTCCATCTCTTTGGACAATCCAACCCAGCAGCCTGAAGGCATCAGAGTTACACCAGCCTGGCTTGTGCCTCATAGTTTGCCAGCATGCTGGATGTTTTCTGTATGAGCAGCCCTGACATTTGCTGTGGGAGCACTGACCATGCAATTTAGGGATCAGACTGTCTGGCTGATCCCTAAATTGAGCCAGGAATTTCTCTCTGCACTGATGCCATTGACGCCTTCTGTTAGCCCTGCCCTGTGTGATGCTTCACACAATCCAGCTATATTACTGCCTGCCCTGGGCTAAGCCAGACCTTAGGAAACCCCAGAGCCTAGACCTCCACGTGGCTTAATTTCCACTAAACAAGCACTTCTGATGAGTCCTGGGGTGCTCAGAGCATGCAGTGCAATAAGGGTGTCTAGGAGGAGTGGTTGCTTGCTGCAGAGTGCCTTGTGCTTTAGCTCCCTGTATGCTGTTTGGCCATCCCAGTAAACAGGGATGATACAATGCCACAGCTGTGCTGAACACGGCTCAGGAGGAGCACAGAGTCAGGGAATTTGAGCTCAGTGTGAGCCAGGGCTAGCTGTCACATGCAAATGTAGTCATGCTGATCTCCAGGACTGTGTTTCCAAAGGGAAGTGGTCAGCAGCTCTTCAATTGCACAGCCACTTATCCTACAAGAAGTTTGGCACGGACAGAGGGACAGTGGGAGGAAGCTGACCACAGCACATGGCAGAAAACACACTGCTGGCCACCACCCCTACAGACTCCACAGGTCAGCCAGAATACATACATTTTTGGAAGCCAGGAACTCCATCCCATTGGCCACCTGGAAGCTGAAGCCCACCAAGTCCATGTAGCTGAGGAGTGGAGACTCATTTATCAGTGTCACCCGGTCTGTCCTTTCAGGAGCTGGAGGGCAAGCAGAGATGGATGTTGGTGTTACCCAGCACACTGGTGAGCCTCCCAGTAGGAGGAGGAAGGACACACTGGGGAGTGCTCTGCCTCCAGAAACAAAGGGGCACAGCTGGGAGCTCTCATTGTGAGGACATTTATCACTGCTTCTGGACAAGTCCCAAAAGTGACCTTTGCAAGCAAAGGCATCCAGCACAAGCACAAGCACCTCTCCCTCCCGCCGTGGCCAAGCTGTTACCTGAGGGGGAGTAGCTGTCCAGCTCATAGGGGGTGCCATAGTTAGAGGACTCGATGTCAGCGTACTTGACTTCACCCTTCATGTCAGACATGGGCACATAGTCCAGGGAGTCGTCCTTGCTCATGTCCATGTAGCCCCCGTCACTCTCGACAGACATGGAGAGGTGGCTGTGGGGGGAAGGGAAGAGGCTGCTCAGGTCCAGAGGAGATGGGGAGACATGAGGGCTGGGGGCAATGATTTGTGAGTCTGAAATTCCCAAACCCTCAGCCCCAGCACTGAAATGTCCCACAGAGCTGGCAAAGAAGCCCTGCATCATGGATGAAAATGGCAAATGGCATAGTGCTTAGGAAGATCTCAGCTGCCTTCAGGCAGAAACGGAAGGGGGGAGCTCTAACACTGTTCTGTTTTACTATTGTTTTGGCATGTTGGAAGGAAATGCTGCTTTCTAACTTCCCAGGGGAACATTTCTCTGTGCTGCCGTGTGCCTGCATCCCTTACAGCTGGCAACCAGATAAAGGACCATTTCGCTTTCCTTGTCACACCTCTTGTGCAATTGCCCTCCTTGTAGCACTTCTCCCTTAGGCTCAGCAGCAACTCAACCTGCCCTGGAAATGCAGAGCTGAGGTCTCCAGTGGTTCAGCCATGCTGGAAAAACCCGTGTCTCTGTACTCAGTGCATGGCTATGGTTATGCAAATAAAGTTAATGATGCTAGGAAATACTCCCAACTGGCATGTGTGCTAGCAAACTCAGGCTCCAGTTTGCTAACTCCTCACTGTCAGGAGCTGCTTGTAGGTCACTGGTTGGCACATGGGCTGGTCTAACAAGGTAACAGAGGAGCCAGCTGTGTCCCAGTGCTGGGCCAGTGTTTATTTCACTGCTCTGGAGAAATGCAGGATCCTTCCTGAGGGTACCAGCCTCCCTCCCTGATGGGGCTAGGACGGGGCAGGCACCAGGGCGGAGGAGAGAGCTGCTTTCCCTGTACCAGAGGCACCAGGGCGGAGGAGAGAGCTGCTTTCCCGGTACCTGTGCAGATGGTCCTCCTTGGGGGCGTTCCCGTAGAGCTCCGCCTCCCGCCGTGCCTTGTCCCCGCAGGACTGCAGAAAGGTGTGCTTGTTGCGGTGCAGGTAATCCACCAGGTCCCCGTAGCGGCAGTACTCGGTGATGATGTAGATGGGTCCTGGCGGGACAGAACACCTGCATCAGCCCTGCCCTGAACACCGTGGCTGTGAATTTCACTGCACAAGGATATTACCAGACTACAGGTGTCAAGGCAGGGCCAAAGGGAAAAGCCACCTTTCTGGTACTGAGCATTCTTTGGCCTTTGAAATGTGTGTTTGTGGAGGGAGGTGAGGGTTAACTGGGCTTTCCCAGTCTCAATCAGGTTGGAAGAAAGTTGTTCAGAGTCCCACAAGGCTTTCTTAGGAGAAAGTTGAATCATTTGGAACCAGAAAATAGGGATTACTCTATCTAAGGACAGTTGTCCTGCCAAGCACAGCCCAGGGAAGCAGGGACAGGGTGCTCAGGGCTCATCTACCTCCTTTGGTGCAGGCTCCCAGCAAGTTGACGATGTTGAGGTGAGGTCCCAGGTGGCTCATGATCTTCAGCTCAGACATGAGAGCTTGCTTCTCACTGCTGCGGGCTGTGGCTGTTGGGAAGAGCCAGTATGAGCAGCAGGGCAAGGAGGGGAGAGTGTGGCACTGATTGGGCTTATGGCTTTAGGGTGGGGAAAGGAGGAGAACTCACACTTGAGCATTTTGACTGCCACTTTCATGGTGGACCGTGAGTGGCTCAGGCCATGGGCTGTTGCCTCCACCACACGACCAAAGGCACCGGAGCCGAGAGTGCGTCCTGCAAAGAGACAGCCAGGAGGCAAACTTAGAAATGTTCCAGAGGAGAGATGAGGAGAGGAGCCCAGAAAATACAGTAGCTTGTCTGAAACCACACCAGCATTGCTGTACTCATTCTGCTGGGCATGGACAAGGCCATGAGCTATGGTGTTTGGGGTTGGGGCTGGTTTCCAGAACTGCCAGCTACAAGGTGGAATAGCCAGGAATAATATGGTGCTAAATGCCAAAGGGGGCAGCTGGCCTCCCACCATGGTCCTAGATGATCCCCCTGTTCCAGGACCAGATCGTATCTCCAGGGATCTCTTGTGTCTATTCTGGGTTGGTCTCTTTTGGATTATCACCCCCAGAGAGCCAGGACTTCAGAAATCCATCAGTGGGACCTGCAGAGCCTTTACCTAACACCAGCTTGTCCCTGGGCACCTCCCAGGTGGAGTCATAAGGGAGCTGCATGGGATCCACGTAGATGTACTCATGCCCATCAGAGCTGACCGACTCAATCACCTTCCAGCGGATTTCATAACGAGGTTTCTGGAAAAGGGAGCAGAGGCAAAAGAGGCATCTGAGAGGTTGGGAGTCAGAGAGGGCGTGGGGGATGTGTCTGGACCTTGTTAGGGAGCCTTTGGTCCCTACAGCCATTGTGTCATTCCCCATCTACCCCAGAGATGCCAGGGGCACACAGGAACTGATGGAGGCCCATAGATCCTGGTGCAGCTGGGACATCATCAGACCCAGCCACCCTGACCCTGGGTACCAATGTGTCAGCCTGGGAACACTCTCCTCTTTTACCTTCTGCCACAGCACAATCAGGATGATCAGGGAGATCACAGTGAGGACCAGCAAGGCCAGGATGACAGAAATGATGACCACCTTGAACGGCAAGGCTACAAAGATAACAGGGACAGCAGTCAGACTCCTCCAGCCTTGCACAGCCTGAGCACCAGGGAAAGGAGGTGAGAGCAGTACAAAAAGGTCCCTGCACACTCCTCCCCCAGACATTGACCCTGAGCTGTTCTCTGGGTAGGGACAGTCTCCTCCTGGGCACATTTTCCCAGCACTTGCAGCCTCCCAGGGATGATGGGGTGATGGGTTGTTACTGGCTTCTGCCTCAGGAGAGGTTTGGCCATGGGAGGGTGAAAGATCTAGAGGGGCTGTTTTGCTTGGGGGAGAACTGGCAACCCTGAGCCTGGGCTTAGACCATCCTTCCTCATATTTGGGACATTTAGCACGTGGATGTTCAATTCCGTGGCACCATCTAGTGACCTGTGGGCTAACAACAAGACACTGGGGACCTGCTCAGGCACTCTTGTGTTGCTCCCCTGGAGAGATGACCCTGTCAGTAGTGGGAAGAGCATATCAATGGCCATTGGACATAAGGGCTCCACACTCCACCTGGAACAGTCTTTTCTGTTCAACCCAAAAGGAAGCTTCATTTGGGGCAGAAGCACCCAGGTTTCCAGGCTGGAGACAGAAAGGTCTGTCTCCCCACTGCTGGCTCAAAACTTGTCTCAGCCCTCACCGTGTGGGACCAGGGTGATGTCCTGGGAGTTGGTGCCCAGGAAGTTGTGCACGGTGCACCTGAGGAGCAGGGGCTCATGCACCCTGTGCAGCTGCAGGGTGCTGTTGACGCGGTAGAGCTGCCGCTCCGCGTGGTACGAGGCGTTGGTCTGCACGCCGATCTCAGCCGACTCGTTCCCCAGTAGCCGGGTGGGCTGTCCCTTGGTGCTGCACCTGGTCCAGAGAGGATAAAGGCACCTGAGAGGCGGCAGGGACCACACTCCACCATGGGATACCCAGGCGAGCGTGCCAGCAGAATGCAATCAAATAATAGCCTGTTAATCTAATAAATAAAAATCTGACTGTTCTCATGGCCTCCATCCCTCCACTCACCATTTGATGTCGCTGCACGTAGACCAGCTGATCTCTGGCTGGGGCATGCCTTCAGCAGAGCATGTTACAGTCTGCTCCCCACTGCTGGCACTGCTGTTCTCCTTGAGGTCCACCACTTTAGCTGGCACTGAAACCAAAAGACAGTGATGGGAATCAATCTTCCTTTCTGACTGCAGGATAGAAGGGGAACATGATTCCTCTGGGGAATGTGAGTCTACTGTATCCCTGCCATAGCCTAGGGATGAGGTAGGACTCATCATGTCCATTGTGTTTTATTTTTGAAAGGGAACAGCAAAAAGAGTAAGGTTTGAGGGGGTTATGGAGGAGATCTGCCCCCACATATCTTGACTGGAGAGCATGGTGAGCATGGGGGAAAGTCCAGGACATCACAGCTGTACAATCATCTCTACATTTACTACCTTGGCCAAGCTGATGGTGTCTGTGCTGCCTCCCTGTCACCCTTGCTCTGAGGCCAAGTGTGAGATATTTCACCCAAGTGGTTTTGTTGCTTGAATGCTCTTTCTTTAAGCAAGACCACTCTGGAGCTGCACCAACAGGAGTTAGGGCTTCATTCTCAGGGTTCTGCAGCAAAGGATGGTGCCACCCCTTGAGGCTCCTCAGCCATGTGTGTGCACGCTCATCCTCACCATTTATCTGCAGATGGAAGGAGATCTCCTGCTCATCATCCTCATTGGAAGCCCGAATGGTGTAAAATCCTCCTTCTTCCTGCTTCACCCGCACCAGCACCAGAGCTGTCTGGTACCTGGGGAGACACAGTCCCAGAGTGATGGCTGTGGGAAGGTACCTGGGGACTGGTAATGCTTGGGGGCAACCAGCTCCCCAACCACCTGAGGAGTGCTCAAAATCCACTCACAGAAAGCTATTCAATCACCAAATCAACCAGCAGTTTGGAGATTCCTTTGTGAATCACCCCCTCTCTGCACCCTCAGGAATGATGGGCCCGTACCTGGTTTCTGACAGGTTCCTGCTGGTGATGGTGAACTCGCTGCTGCTCTCCATGGTCAATGTCTTGTTGTTCTTCAGCCACACAATGCTGGGTTGGGGATAAGCCTCCACTTCCACCTGGATAGTGTGGCTCTTGTGGACCTCAGCATACACCGTGCTGGGCAGGTGGGTGTGGAAGTGCACAAAGCCACGCTCTGAGGCAAGAGGAAGGGGATGGTCAGAGAGGGGAACAACCCCCTCCCTGGCCCTTTGGATAAACATGGATCTGGAGCAAAACTCTCTGAACACCCAGGAGTGGTGGGACAGCTCCAGATCCATCCCTCAAGACCTCAGGCTTGTGTCTGAGGGGAGTGTGGATGCAGAGCCACACTGGAGCAGAGGAGCTCACAGGGCAGAAGCATGGGGTTGTTAGGTTGTGGCGATAATGGAGATGGGGCAGTTTCCCTCAAACTACAGGAAGGAAGGTCAGGTGCAGATGGAAGACAACATGTCTTCACATCACTTTGGCACTGCACAGTGCAGAGGAGCTCTTACCAATACCCTCAAGACTCTTAAAGGGTCACAAAAGCCATGAAGGGAAATTTGGAATGTTTTGAAGCCAAGAAGTGGGCAGGGGTGACATGGGGTGAGGTTTGGCTCGTTGTCATGGTTACTTAGAGAAGAAGTGAGGAGAGAGAAAGCTGGAGGCTGTGAGAGAGGAGAGGGGGGTCACTCTGGGACATCCTGCCTGGACGCCCACAGGGTTTTCTGGCTCTGGGTGTGTGGGCAGCACCGCACCGATCACTTGGACGGTGATGTCCTTCCGGTCCGTTTTCTCATGGTAGCCCTCGGAAACATTGCAGACATAGGTCCCACTGTCCTCCAGATCTGCATTCTGGATGATGAGGATGGAGCGGATCTCATGAGTGGATCCAGGCAGGAAGTCAGTCACTGGCTCCACAGCCTTCCCTGCCTGCAAAATGGGGACAGGAGGCATGCTATGAGGAGCCAAAACCATGTTCTGCCATTGGGCTCACAGGGAGAGGGGAGAAAGTGGTAGAGGACCCCAGACTGGCTGCCACAGGACAGGGAACACACACCAGTCAGAGACCCCTGAGACAGACAGCCTTCATCCAAGCACATCCCCATCAAACCTCCCTGTGTGGCAGCAGCATCCCATAACTTCTGCCATGGGATATCGATGAGTGATTGCCATGGCACATCTGGGTGAAGGCTGGAGCTGCTGCCCAGAGCCTGTGGGTGTGGAGCACTCACTTGCTTGCGGGGATAATCCCAGTTGAAGTTGACCAGCTCGTTGCCGCTCACGGTGCACATGACAGTGACGTTTTCTCCCTGGCGCACCATGGTCTGCACCGCGCTGATGGAGACGTTCACAGATGACACTGTGGGACAGGTGGGAGAGAGGAATGAATTATGAAGAGATAAGTGTATGGTAAAAGCAGGGCCCCCAAAGAAGGAAATGACTGGCATCTGGCTCCATGGCTTTGGAATGCTGAACTATATTATTATTTTATTGTATTTATTATTTTTTTAAATTTTATTGTTTATTTACTATATTATTATTTTTATTTAAACTGTATTATATTACATTATACTATCCTATAACTATACTACATCACACTTACTTCTAACTTCTAACTACTACTCAAAACTCGTGACTGTCAGCTGACAGTCCTGACACACCCACACATGGATCCAATTGGTGAATGAATCAAAACACCCTCACCAGAATCCAATCAAGCGATCACCTTGGGTAAACAATCTTCCAACACATTCCACATGTTCAAAAACATGGGAGCAGCAAATGAAATACGAATTGTGTTGATCATTCTTTTCTCTGCTTCACTCCATTCAGAGGGTATGTGAATACTACATAAGTGGGCACCCAGGCTATTTACCCTGGATGGACTGTTCCACTGGAAACTGTCTTCCCTGAGGGATAGAGCTGACTTGTAGGCAAAACTCATTCTCTAAAGGAGACAGAACTAAACACAGCCTCCAAATTGATCATCACTGAGGAGGTAAGGAGAGAGCCCTGGTGTCTCCTGCCACTGTCTTGAAGAAACAGCCACAGGAGGTACACAGGTGTGCTAAGACAATATCAGCTCACCCTGGATCCTGTACACGTAGAAAGTGTCTGAATCCACCTCCTGGTCATCCACAAATGTCCGGCAGAAATAGGTTTTGTCCTCAAAGAAGCCTTTAAATCCCTGCTGTGGATCATACGTAGCTGGGATGGGGTTCTCCACCTTCTTCTCATAGAGGGTGACCTGCATCTGTGGGTTGGTCACACGGCACGGGATGACAGCCTCTGTGTAGCCCGTGATGAAGATGAAAACCTCTTCAGAGGTGACTGCGGGGAGGAAAACCAGGGAGGGATCTGTGGGAGAGAGGGAACACTGGTTAGAGAACGCTGATTGGAAGCTTAGCCAGGGCTGCTTTGTGCTCCTCCAGGAGTACTCCACCACAGGGCCCTGACTCCATGCTAGTGGGATGCTTCTTCTCATCCTTCCCTGGGGAAAATAGAGCTGCATGTTGTCTGCCTGTCAAATGTCTCCTGGGAGGGTGAGAGAGACCCAGCACCACTGAGCACCACTGCTCCCCCACCACTTGTCAGCACACCACTCTCCATGAGCTGGCACACCAGAAACATGCCACAGCCCGAAAGACCTACCATGAGGGCTCTCCTGCTATTGGAGAAGGGATTTGGGGATTCCAGGTGCTTGGAGACAGAACAATAAGTCAAAGCCTCTTTTTTCCTGGTTGCTAAACTCCATGGAAACCCACAGGCAAGGACATGCTGTCCCCTACCTGGAACGTAGATGTAGAGGGCTCTCCTCTCTGCTGGCTCTGGAGCCTGCTCAGGGCTGTAGGTGCACGTGTACTCTCCGGTGTGATGGCCTGTCACGTTCCTGAGGGTGAGGTTGCTGACAAAGACACCGTCCCTGTGCTCCAATGAGGCAGCAAGGGGCTGCCCCTCCCGCTCCCAGACCAGCTCTCTGTCCCCATAGCACAGGAGGGAGAAGGTGCTGTGGAGGCTGAGGACAAGCTCAGTGTCTCTGGGTTCGATGTGCAGCCTGCTGTCCCCAAACGTCACCTCCAGCAGACCTGAGAGAGGGTGACATGATACCAAACTGAATTCCTCTGAAATCCACAGAGAAGCACCCCTCATGGCAGTGGGTTTGCTTTGTAGTATCAGCCTTTACGCTGAAAAATAACTTTCCTGGGTTTGCCTTCCCTAGTGTAATCACCACTGACAAACCCTCGGTCTCCTCAACAATGTCCTGCCAGTCCAGACTGTGATGGGTCACCCTTCATTCCCTGTACCTCCTACAACCCTTACTGGAGAGCAAATCAGACATCACAGCATTCAGCAGGGTTCAATTGTCTGTGGCAATATTGGGTGGAGGACCCCCAAGGAGGACAGGAGGCAATTCCTTGCTCTTCTGGCTGCCTGTCCACATGGACAGTGTCAGAAACAGATGAGGCTGAAACAATGACAGCTCACAAGAAATGAAAAAGGAATGAAAGCAAAACCTTGCAGGAAATCCTTTGGAAGCAATAGAGCAGGCAAGGTCTTCCTGAATGCCTCCCCATGTCTCTCCCAGCTTCCTTGCTTCACCAGATGTCCCAATGGGGGTGTGACACGCTCCCCTCTGGTGTCCCCACAGGTGGGCAGGACAGCTGGGGACAGCTCCAGGGCCCTGCAGCAATGCTGTGAACAGCCCAGGTGCTGCCCTGGTGCCTTGCTGTGGGGGGTTGTTGGATATTTGTGATCTGACCAAATCCCTCCTGCTAACGTGGGTTCTCAGGTGTCTGCTAAGGAAGGTCTGAGCACACCTGGCACTGCTGCCTGTGGAAAGGTCTCCTCCTCCCACCATGAAGCAGGAGGGCACCTCACACCCACCCCACCACGGGACTGAGTCAGCCCACAGATCTGAGGCATTAACAGGGACAGATGTGCCTGGAGCACGCCGTGCACCCCAGTGCTTCCCCATGGCACTGCCCCTTTCCTCCCCCTCACCCCGAGGTGAGCCCCAGGGATCACACAGCCCTGCCCAGCCACAGCACTCACCAGTGAGGATGAGGAGGCACAGACACGTCCTGAGAGTGGGGCACAGCATGCTGGGCTCTGGCCTTGGTGTCTGAGTCCTGTCAGGAGCAAAGTGACATGAGCACAGCACTCAGCAGAGGAGGGGTCCCTCGGCTGTCCTGGGCAGGGGTCCCTGAGCTCCCACCAAGCCCTGGCCTCACTTCTCCACCTCAGAAACCTTCCATCTCTCCAATTTTCAGCCTTTCCCTCCTGGGGGAGTGGTGCTTCCCCCTCATGCTGGATCTGCAGTTTCTAAGGCTTCTCCCACTGGTAAACAGGGATTTTGCTGGAGGCTTCAGCAGTTGTGTCAACTTTTGCTCATCTCAGCTGGAAATGCCTCTCCCCCTTGGCAGAGGCCTTCCTCCCTCCCTCCCTCCCTCCCTCCCTTCCTCTGCTTTACCACTTGCCTTTTTTCCTTAGTTTTTCTTCCCTCAGTCACAGTGAGATAAAACTTGCTAGAAAACAGATCCCCCTCAAACCCTCCCACATTGTTTGCTCCTTCCAATGAAATAAAAGAAGCCTTGTCATGGCACTTGGTTGCTGGCTGGGGTTAAACCACAACAAGCCTGAAGAAACTTCACCAAAAAATGAGTTTCTTGTATTTAACTTCTAAATACACAAATTTAACAGAATATCTATGAGAGGGTTTTTTTTTTTAGTTTAAAAGCCTTCTAATCAACATTTCTCAGGACTTTTTTTTCTACAGAGCTTTTTCAGCCCTCGCTGGTGCAAAGCAGGAGCCAAAGAGACGAGGCCCCAAGAGCAGGGGTCTGTCTCCTCTGCATTGGGGTGACAGGTACCCCTCCTCGTGGTGCCTGCAGGGGTGGGAAGGAGCATTTCTGAAAAGCAAAATGAACACACCAACAAGAGGAAGAGTAAGGGAAAAGGCTTTCTCTGTGCCTGGGCAAAGCCTGGGGGAAATGAGTTCCCTGGGGAGCTCAGGGATGCTCCTGCATGGAGCTGAGCCTCACAGCCCGGCTGAGCCCCTGCCCTGCCCTGTCTCCCAGGGCAGACCCCGAGGAGAAGCCCCTGAGAGGCTGGCAGTGCTCTGGGCAGCTCCTGCCAGGCTCCAGGAGGGCTGGTGGCAATCTGGACTTGCTGAGCCGGCCCCAGGCCCCGTCTGTCTCTTACTGAGCTCTGCCTCTTGGCCCTGGAGCGGCCTCCCGGTCTGCTTGATGTTAAGGAGGAAATGGTTTTTAAATGACGTGCGCTTGTCAGATGTTTTTATTATTCTCTTGCTTTGGCTCAACAGAAGTCTGATCTACCACAAATCCTTCCAGGTCTCCAGCTTATTCAGCAGCGTCCGTCTCCCTCCTCCCGAAAATATCTCTATAACTCTTTCTCTCTCTTCGTTTGCCAGAGGGGATAAGAGCACTTAGGGCAAGAGATGGGGGTGGGTAGGATGAAAGGACCGAGGTGAAATTCAGGCTGTAAATGAATGTGACCTCTCTGCACCCACCCTCAGAGCACCAAGCTGCAGGAGAGAGGACGGACAATCTAATCTCTGCCCCCCAAGGCACTGCCATGAGAACAATCACCTTCGTGTCCCCACTCTCCTTTACAGAGGTGTGTGATTCATCCATTATTCAATGTTCAAGGTTGTAAGGACAACTGGGATCCTCTCCTTTGACCCCTCCCTGCCTGCATGCACAAGCCGGGTTGTATTCACCACCCCAGCCCCCAGATACCTGCCTGTAAGGGGCTAAGATCCTCCCGAGCTCATGCCCAGCTTTTATCTGCCTGTGCAGCTCCACGGCTGCCACTGCCAGTCCTGCTGCAGGCCAGATCTGCCCATCCCCACACAGACAGCTCCCGGCCTGCAGCAGGATCTCTGCAGGATCACTGGTGGCAAACCCTCCCTGCCGGACCGGGGAGAGGGCACAGCTGCTGTGTGCTGCTGCTGGGCTGGGCTGGCAGGGTGCTGGTGCTACCAGGATGCTGGTGCTGATGCTGGGCTCACAGGGTGCTGTGTGCTGGTGATGGGCTTGCAGGGATGCTGGTGCTGGGCTGGGCTGGCAGGGTGCTGGTGCTACCAGGATGCTGGTGCTGATGCTGGGCTCACAGGGTGCTGTGTGCTGGTGCTGGGCGTACAGGGGTGCTGGGCACACAGGGGTGCTGATGCTGGTGCTGGGCTCGCAGGGGTGCTGCTGCAGCGAGCTCTGAGAGCCCCCAGCCTCCGCCTGCCGCCTCTGGCCGCCTGCGCTGTGCTCAGAGCTGGTTTTAATAAAGCTGCTGGTTTTGCAGAAAGGCATTTCTCTCGGAGATGCTTCCCAAGCAGAGTGGGAGGGTGGCAACGTCTCGCAGAGAGTGGTGACCTCTCCCTTGTTTGTCTGCTCCGGCCGAGGCGAGAGGCATGCTCGGAGCCGCTGGCTGAGCTCGGTCCTGCGGCAGGAGAGGGACAAGCCTGTCCCTCCCTGCCACGGGGACATGTGTGCTTGCACACGTGGGTGAGCACAGGCGTCTCACAAGGGATGCAAATGCACCCAGCTCACTGCCAGCCTTGAGAGCACTTGTTTCTCTCCTCAGTCCCAGCTTTTGTTGTTAGCAGGAACTGTGAGTGCCGCTAAGAGTGCCAGACGAGGAGGAGCAATCCCACTCAGTGACACAAAAGCAGGCACCCAGATATTATCCCACCCAGGGACCCAAACACAGGCAGCTACACGATGCTCAGCTGCCTTGGGTGATCTCCTCTCACCCCTGTGGGTTAGCAGGGTGCCACAGACCCTTCAGACTCTTACATCCTTCCCACAAGCCAGGACCTGAGTATTTTCAAGCCATAGGATCCTTTGCCTTCACCCATCCAGGCACAATCATGGAGGCCAGGGAGCTCCTGCAGCAATGCCATGTCCAGCTCCCTTCACTCAGCCCTGCAGCTCCATGGAAGCCTCCCACCTTGCAGAGCCACCAAGGTGCTGTCCCAGCTCTCCATCCCCATGCTCCCTCTCCACCAGCACTGGTACAGACCTTCCCTCTGCCCCTCTCCAGCTCCTCCATGTGAA
Organism: Pyrgilauda ruficollis; assembly: GCF_017590135.1. NCBI lineage: Eukaryota > Metazoa > Chordata > Aves > Passeriformes > Passeridae > Pyrgilauda > Pyrgilauda ruficollis. Next base: position 4,323,688 of record NW_024527377.1, read on the forward strand.
GGCAAACCAGTCCTAGCCAGGCAGGGAAAGGAGCCTTTCTCTTGAGCCACACTGTTTATTATTCTAAAGGAGGAATTTGGCTGGGAGAGGAGACAGGAGGTCGGCTGGCTCGCAGGGCAGCAGCGCTGGCTGGGTGACACAGCCCCACAGCACTTGCAGCCCCCATGCCTGTGGGGTGGCTGTGCTCCCGAGGGGCTCAGCTCCTGGGAGGGCTCAGGTCCCGGGGGACACGCTGGGGCTTGGCCAAGTGCCATGGGGGAGGCTGGTCCCAAGAGCTGGCACGTCCCTGCTCGCCCCCACGCTACGCCCAGCGAGGCCAGAGCTGGGCACTGCTGGACTGAGAGTGTCTGGGAGGGCTTGGAGTCCAAACAAGACACAGATACAGGCAACTGTCCCTGACTGGGGACACAGACACTGCCTGTCCTTATCTCCCCTCTGTAATCACAGCAGCCTGGCAGAGCAGAGTGGAGTTTGCAGCAGAGATGAGGAGAGCTGAGCCAACCCTGGGGCTGCTGGCTTTCCCAGCTGGCAGAGGAGTGTCCCAGGGCTGGCTGAGGTCAGGCACCGCTGGATTCCTGTTTGAGCACCTCTAGCCTTGTGCTCTTGCAGGGAGGTTCTGGGTGATGGAATAAAAGGGGTCACCCCAACATTCCAGAGCAGCACTGAGCACAGGGCTCTGCTGGCCTGTGATCCCACAGACAGGACACGGGCCAGAGGGCCAGAGCAGAGGTCAAACAGCTCGGCCAGGGCCAGGACCGCGATTCAAGTCTCATGATTCCCCATCTCATGACTGCACAGCTTTCCAGAGCAGCCCGCTCCCATTTCTGCTGCATCCCCAATCTGGTGACAGCTGAGCTTTCTCCTCTGCCTCCTCTCGCAGTCAGGGCTGATGGCTCTGCGGCTGATGGACTCGACAGGAATTTCTGCAGCAGGAGCAGGGCAACGCCCAGCAGTTTGGATACAAGGAGGAGCTGTGTCCAGCCCCTGCTGGGGACGCCACCTTAATTTAGGGAGCCACCTCTAGTACTCCTTGCACCTCAGAGTGCCTTGCTGAGCAGCTCAAACATCACCAGACCTTTCTGATTCATAAATGTTCCCCCACTCCAGACCACTCTCTTGTTTAAGAATGCTAGTAAGCCTAAAATCCCTTTGCTAATGCCCAAAATATGCTGTGTGGGTTCAGTCTTCACTGTTCTTGGGTAACAAGGCAAGAATTTCCTCTGACTTTGCTCTGTGTGCCCTGCCATACTCTGAGTCCCCTTGCCTCTGTGCTTGCTCCCTGTGTGTCTCCCAGCACCCTGGCAGAACACACTTGGCAGCCACTGCTGGCACTGCATGGCACTGCCCATCCCCAAGCATGCACCATGTGGGAAAGGGCCATTTCCAGCCCTGTGAACATCATAAACCATGGGAGAGGATGGGTTAGGAACACAAGGATGTCCTCCCCGTCCACTGCCCTCCTCCCAGCCCACCTAGAACATGTTTCTTGCCTCTCCACAGCCAGTGCCCTATGCAGAACCAGTGTGTGTGGGGTCCCACAAGCACCCCTAGAGCTGTGGGAGCTGAGAACCAGCCTGCAGAGCTGGTGCACAGGGAAGGGGATGGCTCAGCATGCTGGGGAGGGGCAGAGCAGCCACAGCCACCCTGAGAGCCACCGTGGCAGGAGCTCTGCTCCCTACAGACCATCAGTCACCAGTAAGGGAATGCACTGTTTGCTGGAAATCAGGGTGCACAGCCCCCCTCAGCAAATTCTATTTTGTATTTCCAGGGGCAATTCCTGCATCCATTGCCCACGCTGCTCTTCCCTCTGGCCATGCTCTCCTTGCCCTCACTGCTGCTCCTGTGGTGCTGGGCAGAGGTGCTGGATGCTGGCCCTGCCCACGAGGGCATCTCGTCTGACTGGGAAGGAGCTCTCACACAGCTGCCAATCCTTTCCCTTCCTCTGGATTTCTATTTCTAGCCCCTTTTCTTGCAGGGCTGTGCTTCCAGGCGCTCCCACAATGCTTGATGGCCCCGCTGTCCTGCCAAACAGGCAAGGGACATCTGGTGCAAATTAGTGGGAAGTCAAATATACTTTATTTCTTCTCTGTCTAATCACAGCTGAGTCATTAAGTGAGATCATGGATGCCCATATGCAATAAAAAATTCCCTCTGTGGATCCCATGATCAATACCACTCACAGCCAGGGAGCAAAGGCACTCCAAAGGCAGGGGGAGGGGGACACCATGGACACCATCCCCAGCTTTTGAAGGCAAAAGGCTCCCTGAGCAGAGGCTGATGACCCTTGAAACCCAAACCTTGCTTGTCCGGCAGTGAAACTCCATGGCTTGTCCTGTTTTCCTCTGCCACCCTTCTTCTGGCCTCTGCAACTGCTTCTTTCCCACCCTTTAATCTAAATAAAACTGAGTGGTTGTTGTTTTTTTTTTTTTTTTTCCCTTGGCTGGAATTGTCCGGAGTTGCAACATCTCTCCTCTGGGGTCCCTTGGCTCCCATGACACCATGTTTACTCACAGGCCAGATTATCATCACAGAGCCCTTTTTCTTTTTCCCAGCAAAAGGCTAGAATTAGGCAGGGCACACACATGGGGAGCTTGTCATCCCAAGGCCCATAAACGGCTGCTGATAAAACACAGAGGTAGGAAATCTGAAACCAGACTGAGGAGCAGCAGGGCTGGGGAGTCCCTGTGTCCCACAGACCATCCCTGCCCCAGGATGAACACCTGGGGACAAAACCCTCCTCACCTGACCACCTGCCAGCGCCAAGGGGACCCCAAACACTGTCTCCCCAGACACTGTGAGACCGGGGGATGCTGAGAGCCGGGGTACCTGTTGGCAGTGTGCTGGATCTGGGGGAGTTTCGGGCTGGGAGAGGTGAAGTTTTGCAAGCACAGGAAGTGTCATTAATGCCAAAACCCTCTGAGTGGTTTTGTGAGAGCTCCTTGGCTGTGAAGATGTGATTAAAGCCACAGCCTCGGTATGGACTGGGCTCTCTAGGAGACAGGAGAAGCATGGGCAGATGCCACCTCTGGGGATGAGCCAAGGGATGAACCCAGTGACCCACAGGAGGGGTCAGCTCTCCTGCTGACCTCTGCATCAGGGAGCAGATCTGACATGACCAAAGCCCCTGCCCAGCACCCCAGATTCTGGTCCCCAGCCTCAGTGGCATCTGGAGAATGTGACTGTGTGGTCATGAGGGTCCTGCAGCAGATGTCAGCACACGAGGAGGCACACCCAGCCTCCTCCAGGGCACCCCGACACAGGCTTTGACAGGATCCAGCAGAAAGCTGAAAATGAGGACTGTGACCCTGAGGCAGGGGAGGGAGACTGCCATGGGGGGATGACAAGTCCACACTGAGCCCCAGCAGTGTGATTCAGCTGCCCTGGGGTCAGCCACGTGAGGAATGGGGTGGGGAGCCCCAGGCAGCCCTGTCTGGCCACGGCCATCCTCCCTCAATGTCCACGCACAGAACCCAGCAAATCTCCAGCCACGGGCTCTCCAGGACACGTCGCTGTGAGGAGCCAGCACAGAGGGACGTGGGACCAGGGCGAGCCCTGCACTCTCACCCATATCCCCTCCTCTTTCCCCCTCTGCTTTAAGCCCATGGGAGACAGAGGAAACGAGTGACCCATTTAGTGCAAGTTCAGAATAAAAAGAAACATCTGTTTGGAGAGGTGCCAGTGTTATAAATATCCCCCAGCCCCAGTGATGGTATCCGTGGCCCTTTCGGCCGCGCATGCTCCCCTGCTTCCGCTTTCGCAGGAAAGGCCAGACCCTGTGGGCTGCTCCCGGAGCCTGCAGGCCTGGCCTGGACTGTGGGAAAACCCTGGGTGAGGACCAGGGTCCACCTGGGCCTGGGGAAGGAGGGAGGGAGTGTTGGGAGGAGCGGCTGCCACGTGCCAGGCAATGCCCAGCTGTCCCCTGCTGCATCCCCCGCTTCTCACCCAGGTCAAATCCTGCCCACCTCGGTCTCCCTGGGGCAGACAATGTGTGCCACGGCCGTGGTGGTGCTGGGACTGGCTCGTGGTAGTGCTGGCACTGCTCTGGGGTGGTGCTGGAGGCTGGGCAGTGTTTTGGAGCACAGCCCTAAGTCTGGCACTGTGCATGTCTGGGATGCTCTCACTGGGTGTGGGGAGCAGCTCTGTGCAGACTCAGGGCTCACCCCTTGTAGTGCACTGACACCCCAGGGAGGTACAAATATGCCCCTTGGGAGCATTTCAGCCCTTCCCAGTGCTCTTTTCCAATAGGATGCTTTAAAATACCCAACACAGGCCAGCCAGGGCCGTCCATGACAGTCCCCTAATTTCTCTATTACCCGTGACAGCAAAGACCTCTTTGGGAGAACATACCACGCTGTTTCACAAGCATGTGAGCAATGTCAATTATGAACATGGCTGCAGGGACCCAAACCAGGACCCACACATCTCCCTGCATCCCCCTGGCCCCTCCAACTGGGCAGCAAAGCCTTGGGGCTGGCTGAGTGACTCAGCTCTCCTATCCCTCCACCCCCAAACTGGCACTTTTAGGGGTCCCAGCTCTGGGCATGTCAGACTGGTTGGGGTTGTTTGCCTTGAGCAGAGTCCATCTGCTTAACTGCTGCTTCTCCCCACCAGAGCAGAGAATGAGGGAAGCAGGGGACATGGAACCAGGATCAGGGACTATCTTGGCTTCTCATTCCTTGTCCTGGCATCTCCAGGGCTTTCCTCTCTCTTGTTCCATGGCTGCCAGAAAGCCCTGTCTGCCTTCCCGGGGTGACTCAAGGGAAGCTCTCTGCTGGTGTCTGCACAGGGAGGAGAACAGTCCCCAGCAAGGCAGCACCTCCATCACCTGCTCACAGCCACTGACCCAGGCTGGCTGCTCTGGAGGGGCCAGGGCTGGAGCCAAAGGTCCCAGCTGGCTCTAATTAACCACTAATAAGCTGTGAGGGGAGGGCAACGGAGGCAGGATGAGAAAAAGAACCGTCCTGAGTCCCAGCTGGATGTAGGGGCTTTGCAAAGCCCCAGGAGCAGGCAGAATGTTGTGGTCTTACCAGTCCAACACCCCAGCAAAGGCTGAGCAACCTGATCCTCTTGTGAGCATTTCCCTGGGATCTGCAGAGGAGGAGATAATCTCCGTGGATGCATCAGCTCCTCCCAGCTGCCTCCCAGGGACCCAAGCTTAATTGCTTTGTTCTGGGGTTTTAGGCTCTCGTGGCTGGGATTAGGCACTCACCATCCCTGTGGTCAGGGCACCCTTTGCCTGTCTGCAGAACTGGAGAGGAGCCTGGCACTGTGCCTGGGGTGGGAAAGGATGGAGCATCCAGCGGTGGGTGTGAAGGGCAGAGGCTGCTTTCAGAGGGGTTTTGTGTTTGGCCTTGTTCTGGATTTCTGAGAGGGAGCAAAATGCAACTTCTTCTGCAGCTCTTGGTGCTGTGAGCTGATTCTGCCCCCTCCTGCATAAGCTCATGTGTGGGGCAGGAAGGCCAGGATGGTGGCACTTGGCACCTGGACTGCAGAGATGGATAATGTCCTGTATGCTCTGCCCAGATAGCATAAGCCATTATTCCCAGCCTGCATGTAGGGCTCTTTATAACTTCTCTCAGTCACAAATCAGAAATCAGCTCCCCTCTGCACCCATGCTCTGCAAACAGCCCCTACCCCCAAAACCTGACAGAACCTCCAGAGGAGAAGCTGAGGCAGGACTTGGCACCAGCAGCTGCCAGCACCCCCTGCCCTCCCCCTGAGTGCAGCTTTTAAATGGGCACCGAGTCCTGTTCCCGAATCAGACCATATTCTCCCAAACAGCTCCCAGGCTGGAGAAGGAAACTTGGCAGCTGCCTCTGGGGAGAGAGGAGGGGACCCTTCTCGTGGATCCTGCAGCGCCCAGCCCCGAGGAAAGCAGTGTTTCTGTTCTGCCACCATTGCCTGGCAAAGGCTGAAACCAAGGTGACTTCCAGTTTGGAAGAGGAGAATGGGCTTGCAGAGCACAGGCCTTGAAATGGTGTATTTTCTGCTGGCACGGGTTCAGACAAACCCACAAGCAAACATATTTTTTGTATAAATAAGACAGTGTGTCTCGCCAGTTAAAGCAATTCAAACATGAATGTAGCAATTTAATTGGTGCCAATTGCTGGGTCTTGGTAGCATTAAGATTTCAGTCACAGCCTCTTTCACATGGTAGCTGGGCCGGAAGAGGGAAGGCAGAGGGCCTGGCAGGACGGGGCTGAGGAGCAGGACTGGCCATCTCCTGCTGCTTCAGGAGCATCGCCCGTGCTGCCCATGGACAGCTGCCAGCCAGTCCCCTTCCACAGCAGGGAGAAGGGGCTCCATCTGTTTCCTGGTGGATTTCCAGGGTTTAGCAATCAGTGCAGTGCCCTGATATATCCCTGCATTCTCCAACCCCTCCCTGCCCCAGCTCCTGCACCCCACAGCTTCCCACCAGCTCCATGACACACTGGCTCTTACTGAGCCCAAAGAAGAGTGTAGGATGGGTGTCAGTCAGTTCCTGGATGGATAAGCAGGTGCCCCTGCAGGCATGGCCTGGAGAGGATGAGTCCATCCATCAAACACCACACACTGCACTGCCCTGGCTCTCCTGGCACCAGCCTTTCTGTGGGAGATTTGTGAGCTCCCAGCTCCCTGCATAGGCTCCACGCACCATGGTCCTCTTCTTCTGCAGGTTGTGGTTGCCAGGGAAGGTGGCACACACAGACCAGGGCATGCCACAGCCTGGTGTGCACCCAAGGATACTGGAAAAGCAGGGTGTGAGGGGCAGTACATCACTGCACAGCTCCTGTTACCATGCTGGGGGACAACGGGCCCAAGGGACCACCTTGCTCAGCACATGAGCCATGCCAGCACCCCTCTGTGCATCCCCAGCATGTGTCCCTGTCACAGCTGGGGCTGCTCTGTGCTCCCTGTGGGGCTGGAACTTGCTGCCCTTCCAGGAGGAGGTGTCTCAGTGGCAGCAGAACAGGATAGAGGTGAGCTGAGCTTGGGAACCCTAATTAGGCAATGGGGGAGAGGAGGAGGGGGCACACCGACCCCTAAAACAAGCCTCGTTATGTCCAATTTGCCTGGTGGAGCGGAAGGAGCCTCCTGGAGCTGCTCCAGCTCCTCAGGAAACAATGCCCAGTCTATACCCTCCCCCTGCAGCTCCTCTCCAGGGGATTTCTGTCCCTTGGTTAAAGTACAAACAAACAAACTCCACGAAGTGTTCAGCTCCAATCCTCCCTTGCAGGGATAGGGTACATCCAGCCAAGCCCAAGCCCACATGGTCCCCAGCTCCTTCCAGCTCTGGGTCAAAGGCAGCCCCAGCTGCCAGTGGCTGTGCTCCCACGGGGCTCAGCACGGCCCCTCTGCTCCCTGACCTTTGCCACTCCATCCCAGGAAGATGCTTTCCTGGAGCCTGACACTGTGGACAGCATTGCAATCCCATCCCACTTCCCATCAGAGGCTGAGGCCAAAGGAACCTTGAGGACCAGGCAGAGCAATCCCTGCCTGGAGCCTCTGGCAGCAGCTGGACATTTGGCCAAAGCCACATCCAGCCACCATGGTCTCTTTTTGCATGGCATCACTCCCACAGCTGGAGAGCATTTCTTAATCCCAGCTTTCTTCTGGTGTTCACTGAGACAATCCTGTCTTGATCTACTCCTGCAGACAGGCTCAGTGCTCTCCCCTCCCTGAGGGTTGTTCTGAACGCCTTGGAAATCCTGTCACACACCCATCAAAGATGAGACTGAAAGAGATCATGGTGTAAATGTCCTGTGCCCATGTCTTCCCAGCCAGAGCTTTCCCCGACGTGTGCTTTGAGACTTGTGAGGCTGAAGGAACTCAGTCTTCTGTTTCTAAGCCTACAGATATTTCACCTGAAAGCTCTTTTCTCTCTGTGATGACTTTTCCTGTGCATGAAGACTGTGTGTCACCTTCCCACAACACCCAGTGACCAATGAGCCACATCAACCCCTCTCCCAGTCCTTTGCAGCTTCTTCTGGACTTCTCCTCATCCTCACTGCTGTCCCTGAGCCCATCCAATCCATGTCTATCCCTGCTGAAGCACCTGGTGCCACTTGCTGGGGAGGAGCTGCTCCCTCCACCCTGCCTCTCTGAGCTGCTCCAGCCACACATCTTCCAGCACATCCCTCAGGAAGAGCTTGGGTTCTCTGGGACCATGCTGCAGCCTGGTTTGAGTCCACTACAGCCACTCTGGTTGGTTCTGGGCTCTGCTGGAGCTCTTGGGATCCTCCCACACGGCCATGCACCCCAGCTGCCCGCCTGGCTTGGTGCCATCCCACGGTTAGGATGTGTGCTCAGCGACCTCCCAGGTGGTTCATGTAGGGGTTGCACAGGACCAAGCCCAGGCCAGAGCCCAGCAGCACACACAAGATCTGCCCAGGAGTGGACAATCAGCCATGGCTAACTTCTCCCAGACTGCAGTACTGCAGCTGGCCATGCTTGCTGCACACTGACCACGGGCACCCCCAGTCCTGGGCAGGGATGCAGGGGGTGACCCAGGGACAGGGAGTTGAGTGTCTGCTGTCTCCTGGCCTGCTCCTTCTAGGAGGACCCTCCATGCCCCTGAGCTGGAGGAAGGGACAGCCAGCTTCAGGACGAGAGAAGAGCCCCGTGCATGCTGCAGCTGGGCTGCTGTGACTTTGTGCTTGTCCAAAACACCAATCCCTCCTGATTTAGGGGTGCTCCCTGGGCTCAGGGACATTGCCCAGGGCTGGTGGCTGCCACAGCAGCCAGAGCACACCCAAGCTTGGGTGACATCCCTGTCAAGAGTGACTCCAAGCCTCATGTCAGGGCTGCCAACCAGGGCAGCTCCCCCTCCAAGCCAGCCTGGCCTGTGTCCTCTGCCAGGCAGAGCCTGTCCTTGACACTGGAACATGGTGACCACATGAAACTCACTCCTTTCCTAAGAGCATGGGAGGCACAAACATCTTGTCCTGCAGGGTGCTGAGGGGGAAATGACCTCCCACCCACGCCTCAGTGGTCCCTGGGAAGCACTGGGTGTCAACATTGCTAATCCTTGTCATCAGTGGGAGACCTGAAAAGATTTGGGAATGCCAAGCCTCTGCCAGCACAGGGTTTGCACACCAGACCAACTACTTTAAGCTATTTTCCCACGCTTTAGAATAAACCCCACTTGCTCTGGGACCAGGATGGAGAAGCACAACATCCCTCTCCACCACAAATCCTGTTTTAAATGACTCCCAGCTGGCAGGTGAGTGCAGGAGCTGGACATTCAGCCCGCTGTCAGCACCAAAGCCCCGCAGGTCATGCTCACCCCTGTCCCTGGACTTTCAGGGCCTCACTCCAGACCAGCTTTGCCCTGTTGGAGGCCCTCAGCTCTTATGCTTTCGGGACACCAAGTTGCCCATATCCATGCCTAGGAGGATTTGACCAAGCTCTGCCCTCTCCAGTACGCAGCACTCCCAGGCACAGACCCTGGGCAGGGCTTGCACATGTCCCTCTCCATGGCCCACTGGCACAGGAGCCCTGCCATGGCCACAGACAGAGGTGGCATGGTCTTGGAGCAGCCTGCATTTAGGGATGGCCGTGGCTGTGTCTGGACAGGCTGGCAGTGGGGTGCCACTGCTCTGCACTCACACCTCTGAAGGATACCTCACTGCACATGGTGAGCAGCCTCTTCCCCTGCACACTCCAGCCCTCCCACCAGCCAGGGCAAGCCCCTGATCCAGGGAGAAGCAGAGATCACCTGGGCCCCACTCCTGCTGCAGTGGGGTTCCCCCTTCCTGTCCTACAGCCTCAGCATCCCCTTGCTCCTCTCAGCCATCCCGATCCAGGACCTGGTGAGAGCTGATGCCACGTTCTTTCCCATGGGATGCCACAGAATTCAGCTGATTTCCAGCAAACACCATCTCCCCAGAGCCTGGTGGGTGTTTCAGGCTGCCAACCCCTTGGAGGGGAGCAGTGCCCCTTCCGAGCAGCCGGGCTGGCTCAGGGACAGCGTCCTTCGGGACTGTGCCAGCTCCAACACGACGTTTCCCATCTGGAGAGCCAGGGCTGAGCAGGAGGGCGAGTCAGCCCCGGGTGGGTGACACACACGAGAGCTTACCTTGAGCAGGGTCCCACCAGCCGAGTGCCTGCGCCGCGCGTCCCACCGGGAAGGCTCCGAAATTCCTTCCTCTCCTCCTCCGAACTCTCTATCTGCTGCCTGCTGGGGCTCTCCCTGCCCTCCCAGCCTTCCCCAGCTGCCAAGGCTTTTCCACTTAAAGGCGAAAGAGAGGGAAAGAAAGAAATGAAGTGGAAGGGAGGAGGGGGAAAAAAAATAAAATAAAATCAAAAGGAGAGGCAAGGCTGTGCCAAGGCTGGGCTGCAGCCAAGCCCCTGCTCCGCTCCTCTAGCGCATCGGAGCAGTGCCCTGCGCACCCCCAGCCCGGCTGGGAGCGGGTTCTGCCTCCTCGGACCCCAGTGTGGAGCAAACCCCGGGGCCCAGGGATGTGCACGCGTGTGTGCGTGCGTGTATAAATAAAAGAGACCTCGGGAGGAGGAGAAGGGGGGAGGCTGCTTCGCCAATGAGGAGCGGAGCTCCTCCGACTTCCTCCCTCCACCCTCTGTGGGGACCCTTTGCGGAGCAGAACTTGCGATTAACGCCCGGCGGACGAGTGTGATGGGTGAAAAAAAAAAAAAAAAATTAAAAGGAGGAGAAGCCAAAGTGGCTGCAAGGAGAGGGGAGTTCTGCTGCGGGCTGCGATGGGGCGAGCGGCGAGGGCCCGGCTAGCAGGGAACAAAAGGAGCCCGGAGCAGCCCGACTATCGCCTCCTTAAACCGGAGGGAAGGAGCTGCTCTCTCCCTGTGTCTGCTTTCAATTCTGGCCTTTTTCCCTGTTTTCTTTTTCTTTTATTTTCTTTCTCTTTTTTTCCCAGGATATGAGGGGATGTTTAGAAAATCCACTGCCCACGCCAGCAGCTGACTCATGTTTTTATTAAAGAAGGCCTGCACTGAACTGACTGCGTGTGCTCCCCCCAGATGCCTCCCTGAGCTGGGCTGGCCCTGCAGCTCCTGGCCCCTGACCCCGAGTGGCCACTGCCCCTTGGGGACCACCAACGCACCCTTGCAACTCTTCTGTTTTGGAAAGAGGGATAAAAGGTCTTCTGCAGCTGGGATGCTGCAGCAGAGGGTGGGTTTAACTGGGATTTGGGGCTGTTGGGCACAGAGCTGGAGAGGTGGCAGGAGGGATCACCTCAGCCGTGCCATCATCTCAAATGTCCTACACCCCTACTGTCCTGGGGGGAGGGAAGCCAGGTGAGGAACCAGCTTTAAATCCTCCCAGCATCTTAACGAGTTCAAATCAAGTTTCTGAGAAACTTTCAGTAGGCAGAACATTATCATGTGTCCAGAGAGGATTTTTTTTCAATTTGTTTTAGCACTGTAACAAGGGACAAGTCAGTCTTGGATGAAAACTGCTTTTTGACCCATCAGTTCTTGCCATCATTTTCATCTTGGGGATGCTAAAGGGTGGTCTGGCATTGGAACAGGCTGCATAGGGAAGTGGTGGGATCACCATCCCTGCAACTGTTCAAAAATGTCTGGATGTGGCACTGGGAACATGGTTTAGTGGCGAAGATGGCAGTGCTGGGTTGGACTCAATGATCTTAAAGGTCTTTTTTAACCTTAACCATTCTGTGTTTCTCTCTGATCCAAACAAGAAATAGTGCAAAACTGCACTGGCTATCCTGAAAATATACCTGTCCATCTTTCTTTAATTTTCCTTTCTAAAAATTAAAAAGCTCTCCCCATAATGACAACACTGCTGAAATCTGTGCTTCTGCCTTTTTTGCAAGGCAGACTCACCCCCTCCTGCCAAGCTAGTAAATACCTGCACAACGGCCACAGGGAATGATTCCCTGGCTGGACCAGCCCAAGAGATTTGCTGCTTATCTCACATTATCTCCATGTTTTCTTTGTCTCTATGGAAAACCAAAGGGGAGGTGTTTGTTCTGTGCAGCTGTGGAGGGTGAGGAGAGCCAGGCTGCAGCACCCAGGTTATCACTGTGTGCCACGCATTGCATGGGGCTGGTGTGCCAGCAGCAGGACAGCTGCAGGAGGGCTGCAGCCCTGGCTTGGATGGGTTCCCCCAGCTGCAGACCTGGTGGTGGCCCTGTGTCAGGGGCCCTGTCACCCCCCTGGCCCGAGCCAGGCTGCTGTGCACAAGTGGAGCCAGCGAGCGTGAGAGCAGCTCGTGTGGGGGCAGGGGGCAGAGGGGACATGCTGTGCATATGGCTCTTCCCAGGGCTTGTCCCAAGGGACAAAATGATGTGTCTGGTGGGTCCATGTGTGGGGACCTAAGGGCTGCTGGGAGTTGCTCAGCAGAGCTATTTCCTGGCAGTGTCCCCGCTCCAAGGACGTGACTGCTCCAGGCAGAGCGGGAGAGGGAGAAACCCACTGGTGCAGTCTGGCTGGGCCCCTTCCATTGGGGATGGGCTACCTGGGATGAGCAGGGGGTGAAAAAGCTGACACAGATCATGCTTGAGAGCAGAGCATCCTGAGCCTGAAGTGGGACATATTTCCCCCTCTGTCCTTTGCAACAGATGGTCCCAATACCCACTCCAGCCTGGGACCAGGAAGAATCTGGCAAACAAAACCTCCCAGTCTGCAAAGGCCAGGATTCATTGTTTGGGGATGCTGAGAGAGCCCTGGGGAGGCCAAAGCATCCCGGCAAGCACACGTCAGCCCGCTCTGTACATCCCCAGGGAGCATCCACAGCCGCACACTTTGTTTAGGAACAGCACGTTGGGGTTACGGCAGCTCCTGGGAAAGGCCAACTCAGAGGAAGCACCAAAGCCGGAGGAACTCGCCTGTGCAAGTGTGTGGGTGGAGGGCAGCAGCTCTGCTGCTTTGGCCTCATCAGCCTTTCACTGCTCACCTCTATTTTTGGTGCTTCATGGTGCTGCAGGACCCAGTGGTCCCCCTGGGGCTGGGACAGCTGCAGTGTGGGATGCCAGACCCCTCTCAGCTGAGATTTCCAGCCTCAAAAAGCATCATTAAGTGCTAATGGGGGCTTGGGGTCAGGTAGTGTAGCATCTCTGGTAGAGAAAACAGCCACTGAGACAGGACATTCCAGGGTATTTGGTCTGCTCTGGCATGACGTGGATCAAAGCTGCTCTCCAAACTCCTGCCCCATCCCAGGCAGAGCTGGGACCACAGAGAAAAGCCCATATCCCAAGCCTGGCATAGAGGAGAGAGACCAGAGCCAGGTACCCAAGACAATGGTGGAAACAGCCATGCTGGAGCCAGCAACAGGCACCATGAGCTGCAGGTGACAGGCAGGTATGAAAGAAGCAGCAGATGTTGGCCTACCCCACTGCTCTGAGGGTTTGATGAGAGCCAGATTTGCTCCAGCTTCATCTTTTCAGAGCCTCTATCAATTCCAAGTCAGCCCAGGAATTTCAGCATTGCTCTGAAGTGGTGTCAAGCCGCAGACCACAAGAGAGGAGTGGCGGGTGCCAGGGAGCACAGCAGCACATCTGGGCAGCACATCTGCTGTGGCAGCTGCCAGCACATGCTCCTGGCTGGATCCAGCTCCTGGGCCCTGCAGGGAGCTGCACTGAGGCTTCCTCCTCAGTCTCTAAAGCTCTGCCCTGGTGTCCAGAGGAGCCTGTGCCCCCTCTGTGGTCCTGCTTGGACTGGGTGGGTGACACCAGTGCCCAGGGAGGAAGGGGAGGCAGAAAGTGCTGGGTTTCTTCCAAAGTGAGTGTATGGCCAAGCAGAACATGATGGGGAGCATCCTGGGGAGTATTCTGCAGCATTCCCCAGCACTGGGAACACTCCTGCAGCACTGGAAACCCATGGACATCGCAGGCTGCCAGCAGGAGGTAATGCTGGGCTGTAACACGTATGGTGCTGTGTCCTTATGGTGCTGGCCCGTCCCCTCCATCCATCCCCTGGGCTGGGGCACTTGGAGGAGGCAGCAGCCAGAGAACGATGTTATCCCGCTGCCTTTCCCCTCCTCGGGGCCTTTCCGACCCCGTCCCACGCACTCTTCCTCACCCCCAGCACGAACCTTGGTATTAAATGTGCTCGGCAGAGCCCCGGGAGGCAGCCACAGCTCCTGGGTGAATACTAATAACGGTGCCGTCCGCCCGCCCCAGACTTTCCCACACATCTGCAGCCACTTAATGTGGGAATCGTTAACCCTCTGCTCGCCCCGTGCCCGAAACACAGCCCAGGAGTGAAACCAGGATGATCCTCACCAGAGCAGGGGGAATCACACCCCCAACCCACTGACAGCAGGGCCCACAAGAGCTGGGGAGCAATGAGGGCTGCCAGCGTGTGTCCCTGTCCCCAGCGCCCTCTTGAGAATTGTCAATTTGTGGCATTTGCATTTGCCAAGAAAGCTGATCCAGATCCCAAAGGGGTCACTGAGCCCTGGATGGGGAGAGGGGAGCTGTGTGGCAGCTCTGGTGGCACATCCACTCAGGCTCTCCTGGTCTCTGAGGAGCAGCTCTGCAGACCCTCCTCAGCATGGGGACACAAGTGACAGCACAGGGGTTGTCAGGCACCTGGGGAGAACCAAAGGCCACACACAAGTCTGCAAGGGGGCTGAGGGAGATGAGGCAGGGGGTTGTCCTCTGCAAGAGGGTTGCACTGATGTCTCCATTGCCAGAGAAGAGGGGTCACTCCTGGGGCATTCAGAAGCTAGGGAATGGCTGAAAGGTCCTGGCTGGACTGGGATGTGACTGGGGCTGTGCAGCTCTGGGATATGCTGGTCTGAAACCACAGACTTGCCTTTGAGAGCAAGAGGAGCTGGAGGGAGAGGGGAGGTGGTGGGGCAGAAGGCTGTGGGGGAAAAGGAGAACAAGGGGAGACATCTGCTTGGCTCTCTGTGGGCATCTCCCGCTCCTGCAGAAACCATGGTGGTGTCCAGAGCAAGCTGGGGGACACGGCAGGACTTGGTTTCCCATACTGAGTGCCTCCTCCATGGGAGGAGGAGCTGATGGGATGGTGTCCCTGCTCCATTTGGGATAGCTGCGTGCAGCCTGGCCCCAGGGGCCTCCCAGCCCTCCTCCTTCCAGGAGATGGCATCACTGGATCACGGATAGCAGCACCGAGCCCCAGGGAGCATCCAGGAGCCCTGACTGCTCTCCCTCTCTGCTTCACCTGCCTGGTTTCTGCCAGGAGTACCAGGTCTGGAGTACGAGGGGTGGTCCCCAGGTTGCATTTCTGGGGGTCTCTAGCATGGATGGAGGGGGTACTGCCACCTGCTCTCACCCAGCTGGGGACCCCCAGGGCTCTGTCAGTTCCTCATCTGCTCACCCATGCGACCCCAGTGCAGGTGGCATCCTGAGGCACCGAGGGTCCCCTCAGCACCCTTCAGCCCAGCTGAGCAGCTGAGATGCTCCTTGGGGAGCCCATGAAGGGCTCCTCATCTGGCTCCTCCCCAGCATCAACTTCACCACCAGCAGGAAATGGGTCAAAGAAAGGAAGAAGAGGGAAGTTGTTGGTGGATCTTTATGGCCCAATTGTCCTCCCCTTCGCCCACACTGAGGGAGATCATGCTCAGCTGTCAGTGGGCACCTGGCCATGCCGTGCCCTGCCCAGCCTGTCACCTGCTCCCCTGGGGAGGATGCAGGTGTTGGCTGCTGCCCCAGATCCCTGAGCCCCCAGTCCCCAGCAGCTGCCTGAGCCCTTGGCATTGGCTCCACAGACGGGGAAAAGGCATGGGGGGCCTGGGCTCCCTGTCACTGCCTGTCAGAAACATCCAGTGGCAGGAATAACCCCAGTTTCTAAAACACAGCCACCCCTGGGATGGGACCCAGCAGCCACTTGTGCTTCTCTGTACCTCCCACCATCTGCTCAGGGGCAACTTTATTTTATTTTTTTTTTTTTTTTTTTTTTTTTTTTTTTTTTTTTTTTTTTCCCCCGCTTCCTGAGCATCTTTGCTGATGGGAAGAAGAGGAGGAGTAGGGTGGCCTTGACTCTCTAATTTACACAGAGCCATGTAAAGAGATCTTGGGAAATCCAGGATAGATGGGGTTACATGGCACATCAAGTAATCTGAGCTGAGTGCTGAGCTGAGATCATCACGGGGTGGGACAGTCATGACAGTCACCTTTGTCATGAGGGAGGGACCTGAGACAAGGCTGAGCAAGGGGCTGGGGACCCTGGGGGCCAGGGGGGATGGTGCAAAGTGCTCACCTCTCCTGGTGCCTCCAGCCATGCCAGGTTTGAGGAGGCAGAACGCAAGTGATGCCAGCTCTGGGGGTGATTTCCCATTGCTGGGAAATTGGTTTACCCATCTCTGTCCTCATAAACCAGACCCCTCACCTCCTACCCATCTCCCCTCCATCTCATCCTGGCACCCATCCTTGCAGGAAGTGGATGTAGCACAGGGGAATATGTGCACCCAGTTTCAGGTAGAATTGGGGCTAGACCAATGGGATGAGGTTCTTGGGACTGACATAGACCACTAAGGGTCCAGAGCTCCAGAGGTTTTATTCTCTCAATGTCATCCTTAATCTAACTTTTTTTTTCTTTTTTTTTTTTTTAATTTCTTTTTTTCCTGTTTCCTATTGTCAAATTCCAGGCTGTTTTGGTCCCAGGAGGGTGAGGATTGTCCTTGCCCTACTCACATTTGTAGCGGAGAGGGGGCTGGTGCAGAGAAAAGGACAAAGGCAGCCTTGAGGAAGTGGCAAAACACCCTCCTGGAGCCTCTCTGGGCTCTCCTTCTGGTTGAGGAGAAAAAGTCAGCCTGCAAATTACAGCTGTGGCTGCAGTGGTGGCCAGTGCAGCTGGAGTGTGACACTGGCAGGGAGGGGACATCACTGGGGCCGAGGATCGTGGCTGCCACTGGTGGGGGTTTCTGGGCAGTGTCAGCCTGTCCCTCTGGAGTGCAGGTTTGTCTGGCCTGACAGGTGACGAGTGGGTGATCCCTGCTCGGGTGTTTGTGACTGGCACCTCCCACCTTGCAGGCAGACAGGGCTTCACAGGTGTCCCCTTTCTGCTTGATTTTCCCTACCACCAACATATGGGGATGGTTTTGCTTTCTTAGGAGAGAAAACAGGCGAGCAGCTCCTCTTGCAGCCTCTTGGAGATGTGTCAGCCCAGGTACTCCCAGCAGTGTCCATGGTGTCCATTCTCCCTGCACATGGAGTCTGCCCATCTGTCCTGCTCCCTGAGGCTGGGCTGAGCTTTGCTGTCAGGATTGGAGGGGTGGATTTGCCCTGGGATGAAGAAAATGCAGACCCAGAGCCTCCACCAGCCCCTCTTTTCCAAAGAGGCAGATGCTGCCACTGGATACAGGAAAACACCATTCAGAGCAAGAACTTGGTGTCCCCCAATGTGGGCACAGGGCAGGTGACACACACACACACAAGCCAGCTTGTCCCCTGCATGCAGCCAGCTTTCAATGCAGAGGTTCATCCCAAGACACCCTGTTCCTGGGGTAGGGATGGTGGTGGGGTCCCTTGGGGCATCCTCATGGGACTCCTGCAGCACCCTAATGTCCCCAAAGCCAGCTGCTACAGAGGGACCACATCCTGTGGCATGGGCACAGTTGTGGGGTAGTGACAGAGGGGCTGGGGGGGTCCTCGGTGCTCCCTGGGGTCACCCCCTACCTCATCCTCCTTGCAGCCAGAGTGGGAAGTTTGAGCTCGTCCCCCTCACCCGCTGGGGTTTCTGCACTTTGAAATGCAAACCTGCCTTTCAATGCAAATGCTGCGAGAGGTTGGGCCCAATAAAAGCCCGTGGGCAGGGAGGTGCCTGGCCCCGGGACAGGCTCCCCAAGGCGCCCAGGTGAGCGCTGCCGAAGGAGGGGCGGCCGCCGCCTCCCCGCGAACCCCGGCGGCGCAGCATGAGCGCGGGGACGGCCCGGGAAGATGTACCTGGGATATCTTGTGGATAAGGACACCAACATGTATCCCAGCCCGGTCCGGCACCCCAGCCTCAACCTCAACCCCCAGAACTACGTGCCGGGGCCGCCGCAGTACTCGGACTTCGCCGGCTACCACCATGTGCCGGGGATTAACAACGACCTGCACCACGGGCAGCCCGCGGCTGCCTGGGGCTCGCCCTACACCCCTGCCAAGGAGGACTGGCATTCCTATGGCACCGCTGCGGCGCCTTCCACCGCCAGCCCGGGCCAGTTTGGATTCAGCCCCCCAGATTTTAATCCCATTCAGCCTCCGGGCTCTGGACTCCTGCCTCCACCCATCAGCAGCTCGGTCCCCCCGCTCTCCCCTAACGCCCAGAGACGCACCCCGTATGAGTGGATGAGGCGCAGCATTCCCAGCACCAGCAACAACGGTAAGGGAACCCCCAGCCCTGCAGCCCGAGCAGAGGATCCCTCTGGAGCTCTGCAGGGCTGGTCCTGCACGGGGACTGCCAGAGGGGCAGCAAGCTTGGCCTGCCCTGGGCACGACACCCAGTCCTCAAAGAGCAGGGGAGCTCTGAGGGGGCAGGGGCTGAGGATGGCAGGGAGGGTGCTGTCCTTCCTCACTGGCAGCTGGGTTTTCATGGCTGGAAAGTCATTTTCCCCAACCGGTGCCATTGCCTGTGGCCAGCGGGTAGGATGGGCAGAGCCAGAAACCCTCAGGACCCTGGGGGGTGTTGGATGGGGGATCTCAAAAGTGCAAGAGTGAGAGTGTGGGGCTTTGGCTGTACATGAGAGTGTGAGCTGGCTGTGTGAGAGGCTGTGTATGGTGGGTGTGCAAGGTGCCCAAAGCTGTGTGTGTGTGCAGGGAAGGAGCTGTGTGTGTATCCATGCGCTGTGTGTGCATGGGGTGGATTCAGTGCGGTGCTGCAGGCTCTGTGTGAGTGTGCAGGGCACCATGAACAGTGTGTGTGTACAGGCAGTGCCACCAGCTGTGTCTGGGGGAGGTGACAGCGTGCTCAGGGTGTGTGTGCAGGGTGCTGTGAGGGCAGTGTGGTGTGTGTGTGAGGGGCACCGTGTGTGTTCTGGGGACAGTGCCACGTGGAGGGTGGCTGTGGGTGCTGCAGGTGCACGGGCCAGTGGGTGCCCAGCTCTGCAGGAAAGGGGGCCCAGGTTCCTGTGATTTCCTCTGCCTGGGCACGGAGTGGTCGTGCTGTCCCCAGGGTCCTGTCCCCGCTGAACTCCTGACCTGGGGGAAGCGTCTGGGTGACCCCAGCCCCCCTCCCGCCCTGCTGCCCACTTCAAAGGCGGTGGGCAAGTCCCGCTTGGGGCCAGCCCAAATTGACAAGGACTTCTCTTTGTCATGGAGATGGTGGCTGGCTCCTTTGGCAGTGAGGTGAGGTGCGGGCCCTTTGTCCTGACCTACCCTCACCCTTTCATCTTCCCAGCCTGGACCCTTCCCAGCAGGACCCATGGGGCTTGCCTGAACCTGCCACTCCTCTCCCTCTCCTGTGATGGCTATGAGCTCCTCAGAGCACTGCTGTGGCCAGCTCGTTACAGGAGTGGCTATGGGCATCCCTCAGGGATGAGTTTGCTTGGAGTTACTGCTGCCCCAGATCCCTGGAATCAGGGCCTGGGCTCCCTGTTTGCAAAGTGCCTCCAGTTTTTGGCTTGTTTTTGACTCTGCACTATTCCCAGTGGCCAAAAGTCATGTAAGGGTCTTCTGCAGAGGTGCCTGTGGTCTTCCAGCATGGAAAATAC
Organism: Pyrgilauda ruficollis; assembly: GCF_017590135.1. Taxonomy (NCBI): domain Eukaryota; kingdom Metazoa; phylum Chordata; class Aves; order Passeriformes; family Passeridae; genus Pyrgilauda; species Pyrgilauda ruficollis. The sequence goes on from NW_024527377.1 coordinate 4,343,261, forward strand.
CTACTCGTAATCCCAGAATCTGTGTGGCAGGGATGGGGACCAGTGTGCAGTGGAGCAGGCAGAACATCCCAATAAATGGAAAAAACCCAGCCCCAGCCTGGAAAGAGGAGGGAGAGGCAGGCTGGTATTTCCTGTCCCATTTTAAGCACTGAATGTAACTATTTAGGAAAAATGCTTCCCCCCACTTGCAGTGATGGAGACTCACAGGCGTGCCAGGGCTGAGGGCTTCCCTCTGCCCAGGCTGGAAAGGGAAATGTGATGTGCAGCCCTCCCCTGCAGTGGGGACCCTGCCACTTCTGCAGGTTTTGTAGGTCTGAACATCTTGGTTTCTTCTGAGAAGAGAGGTGGGAGGGAAAATGAATGGGGAAGGAAAGCCATCAGCACACCTCTCCCCTGGATCAAGGCCATGGGTTTACACCCAGCAGTGGGGCCAAGATAAAACAGGAGGTTGAAAGTGCCTCTGATTGAGTTAGACAACAATTGAGTTGATTGAATTCTGGAAAAATATCATTAGTTACTTAGTTTGTATCTCTTAGATCAAATACATACAAAGGAACAAATAAACCAGCCTTGTTCCTCTCACACACAGGGGAGCTGCTCCAGCTGCCCCACAGCCATGCAGGGGTGAAAGGCTCTTTCTTGGGGTGCTTTCCTTAGGACGGATGGCCTGTAAGCTCCTTTTCTAAGTCACCCACAGATTAAGGACCTGTCCTTGCACCTCTGCTGGGTCCAAGCCCAACGCTGCTGCTGCCAAGCAACTGCAGGGTTTGGTCGTGGTGGGATCATGAGCTGGGAGATGGTGGGATGCAGTTGGTGCTTTCCAGCGCTGCCCTTTAAATAAAAGTCTTCATTAAGCTTGAAAGAGAGTAGGGCAGAGATGGGTTTGACATAGATAAGAGTGAATTTCTTAGATGAATCATTTTATTGAAATCAATGAACTGGACTTTGATCAGTCTGGATTGATAAACTCCTCATCTCACTGCAGTGGGAATAGGAAATGAATACATGGAGTTTTTTGCTATAAATATCAACAGTTTCATTGTGAATGCTATAAATCAATACTTCAGAGGGTTGTAAATTAATGTTCCCTTTCTGTCTTGGCTCGTATGAACAGCTTCTGTTCATTGTTTGAAAGCTTTTGGGGAAGAGCTGTGTGGTAGCAAAATAAAATCTTGTGCAGGGAATATGAGTGTGTTGGGCACTTCTGCAAATGTGATCCAGAGCTTGAGAAAAATCAATGAGAAATCTCCCAGTGACTCACTGCAGAGCCAGGCTGTACAGGGGGGGTGATTTTCTGTACCTGTTGCTACATTCATGTGTGCTTCACCTGGCTGAGCTGAGATAACCCAGCAGCAAAGGCATTAAACTCCAGTCACCAGGAATTAGGAGTTACAGGGAACCGAGCTGGAAGATGTCCCCAGGCCTCATTTCTCTCTCGAATGTCACCTCCTTTTCTGCTCATAAAAATCTTCACTAGCAGCATGTCAGAGCCGCATGCTTCCTCCTTATTCACAATTATTTGCAAACTTCCCTGTGAATTGCACCCAGGGTTTATAAAAAGCTCAGGAAGGTGGCTGGAAGTGGAGCTGACTGAACTTTGAAATTCACCCTCTGCTTGTTAGTCATGCAAATCCTCAGATACTGCCTCGGGTCTGGCTTTTAGGTCACTAATTGAGCAGGGGCTGCAGTGCTAAATATTGCAAGTGAAAGTGCAATTGGAGCATCCCTTGCAGAGGCAAATGTGCTCAGGGCTTCGTGTGGTGCCAATGCTTGTGGTGCCCACGCAGGTTTTGGGGTGATGGGGAGCAAGCAGTGATGCTCTGAGCATGTGGTGATTTGCTGGGTGTGCAGTTTTCCATCTCAGTTTTATTATTTCTAAGTCAGTTTTCCAGCTCTGTTTATTTTTCTAGTGGGGCCCATGAACACTGGGGGAAAGAGTTCAAATCCCAGTAATGAGACAGAAATGTTTCCCCTGGATTGCTGGGATTCATGCCATGCTTGGTATGTTTTGGGATGATGGTGCTGGCTGGAGGACAGTGCATTTCCCTGGTCAGTCCCTGCATGGGGAACCTCTTTAGGTGTGCTCATTCCCTGTGAGACCCTTTCCTTCACTGGGACATTTAGGGTGTGTGTCAGGCCCCATCAGTCTTCTCCCTTTGAATTATTAACCCACAACCTGCTCCTGGCCCCAGCTGGGGTTTGTTGACTGCTTAGCCTTCTGGCCAAGGTACAGGCCTCTCAAACTTTCCTAGAATTGACTTTCCTTGAACAAAAAGGGCTTCCCTGGAGCACTGGCAGTACCTACGTGATGGGCTTGGCTGGCTAATACCCCGGGATTAGCAGAGGGACACTTTAAACCCCTGGCCAATGACAGATGTTTCCTACAGGGGACCTTTCAAGGACACCCACTCCAGTCCTGTTAGCTTTGTGATTGCTTGGATAAGGGGCTGCATCCTTCCCCCACCCTGCCCCATGGCAAGGATGGGCCAAATCCTATGGGGCTGCAAAGGGGGAGAGGAACCCTGCTGTCCATATGGGACCCCCAGTGCCTTGCTGTCCTGCTCTTCCTACTGCAGATGAGCCACAACCAGCCAGGAGGCAGGTTGGGATGAGCTGGATCAGGCTGGAGTGAGGTGAGGTGAGGTTCTGCATGGGGCTGTGTCCAGCCCACGTGTGCCAGCAGCCCGTGTGTCACCCGGCGCTCCCGTCCTCCCGCGCTGCTCTGCTCTTTGCCCCAGCACCGGAGCCAGCTTGGCACTCAGCTCGGCCCCATAAAACATGGCAACAACGGAAGGAATTAGCCAGTTGCCAAAATAAAGGATCGAATCACTGCAGGGCTGGGAAAGACTTGCCCCAACACCCAGCTTCGTGCTGCTGCCCCTGGGGATGAAGGGCTCCTGGTTGTGTTGTCCATGTCCAGGAATGTGGGGGTGTGGTGGGGAATCACCAGCTCACTGCAAACACCAGGCATCTGCTCTTCATCCCCTTGGGGTCTGCACCTCCTGGGAGGAGGATGGGGCCTGCAGGAGGGGTGTCCTCACCAGTGGGTGTGGATGTGGGTGCAGCTCTGTCCCTGTCCCACTGTGCTGGCTGTGCAAAACCCAGCCAGGGCCAGCCTGTGCTCCCGTGCACCGGTTTGCACTCTCCAAATCCAGCTCTTTCACCAGGTGTTTCTGCTCTTTCCTGGCAGCAGGGCTGCCCAGCCTGACTGTGCCGTGCATCAAGCTCTGCCTCGAACTCTGCTACAGCCCCAGACATGCATTCCCCAGGCACACACTCACACTTGGAGCAAAGCTTTTTAGGGAGCACAGAGCTTGATCCTCAGGGAGCAGGAGAGCAGAAAGCCATTGGGTCAAGCGGTGCAGTTTGGCATGTGAAATGCTTCCAGTGCTCACCATACCAAGCTGAACCAGGTTTCATTGCTACCTGGTGCACATAGGAGAATTGCAGTTTGCTCTGAAGCTTTGGCACCAGGAAGAAGTGTTCAGGTTGTGCGAGGTGAACTGCCATGGAGAGAGCTACTCTGGGTGTAGGAGCATTGCTGGGCTCCTTGGAGGGGCCCTCAGACTCCAAGATGAGTCCTACCTCAACCCTGATGTCTCAAATGCCCATTTTTCTAACCCAGAGTAGAGATGGGGGAGCTTTGGCAGAGTCCGTTCAGTGAGGATTCATCCAGCATTCCCTCCCTCCTCAGCACTGAGACATTAAATATGTACAGAGAAGATGTGTGGTTCCTCTCACCCAGTTTTTGACACCCAGCAGTTGTCTAAATGCAATGCATTCTGGCAGAGGAGCGATGTCAGGCAGGGATCTCGGGGGGGATTGCCCTACAGAGGGGGTCGTTTCTCACTGGCTGGGATGAAACAAGCCACATGTTGGTCGTCCCATCCATCATTCCTCTGCTTCCTGCGGCACAGGAAAAATAGCTGAGGATGTTGAAGTATGCAAGGCGAGGGGAAGGCTTGTGAAAACCGTGAGCTGCTGGTTCCCAGCACTCGGGGAATGTGAGGGGCTCGGGTTTATCCCCCCTCCCAGGCCACAGAGGAGCGTGGGTGTTTTGGAGTGGCTGCTGGAGCTGGAGGGGAAAGAAGGGGGAAAAATGAGTGTGGGGAGGGGGTGAACAGGGAGGGCATCAGAGGCTCAGCCCTTGCCACCAGCCCTGCACCACCAGTGCAGGCTTTGGGTTCCCATTTCTGTGGGTTTAGGGATGGTGGAATGAGCTGGGCTGTCTGTCCCCAGCCTCTGAGCAGCGCGGCTCCCATCAACGCTGCTCGGCAGAGGGAGCATCGACCCCTCTGCACACAGGCAGCTGGAGCACATCTGGCTGCCAGATGAGGGTGGCTCCAGCCAGCCTGGAGGCTTCTGAGCTTTAGGAACCAACCTCAGCCCTTTCCTGGGCCTGGGGTCTCTGTCATGGGGCATTTCTCTGCTGGCTGTCCTCAGTTTTGTGGGGTTGTGAGAGGGATTTTTCCCCATGGAGCTGCAGAAGGACTGGGGATTAAGCTGTCCAGGGAATCCTATGGCTCTGACCCTGGGACTGTGTGCCTCAGTTTCTCCAGCTGTTGCATTGACTAATCTCTGTCAGGGCTGAGGGAAGTTTTCCTTGATCCTTTCCTTGGGTAGAAATGTCAGATCCTGACAGAGCACTGATTCCCCTGGGATGGGAGGTTTTTATCTCTTTGCAGGTAGATGCTGCTCATTCAGAATGGAGCAGCTTTATCATGGAGAGGAAGCACCCACATGGAAGGGACAGCCTTGTGTCCTGTTTGCTGCGCTTTACCTCTGGTATGGAGCAGTCCTTTCCCAGCTGCTCCGTGGTGACAGGACTTTTACACCTGATGCTTTTCAGCATTATAATATTGCAATGCCATCAGATAGTGTGGGAGCAGGCCCCCAGTGCAGACAGATGGGCAGACAAGGCTGTACAGATGGAGCCAGTTGGGGCCAGAGCACGGCCAGGAAGATGGGATCAGGCAGGATGGCTCTGGGAGCACAAGGAGCCAGCACAGAGCAAGGCATGAGAGCTGCTGAGGCAGCCTGGCAGCAATGCCTCCGTCCCCCCTGCCAGCACCTCCTCTGTAAAGCAATACCCAGTGTGTCCCCAGGCCTTGGGGACCTCTGCTGCGGGGTGCCACAGCTGTCACTACCGTGGGTTCTCACCTCAGTGGCTCCACCAGTGGGCTGGGGCTGCCATAGCCCGGCTGACCAGAGCCCTGAGGGCTGCACAGCAGCTTCCCACAGAGCCAGAGTTTGTGGCTGTGGTCATTTTGAGCTGCTTTGACCTGTGAAATAGAGACTTTTCTAAAAGTGCTGCAGTTTATGCTCTTGGCTGCTGGCAGCTGTGCTGCTCCTGCTGTGGCTGGGAGAAATGTGTCCCACAGATGGGGATCCTCCCCTTGGAGCTGGGCTGATCCCCTCACAACATGCCAGCTTTTGCTCCACCTCCAAGCAGGGTGCCACTGCCACCCCACAGTCTCGTTCCTCCCTGGTTTGAGCCAGCCCCTTCCCAGCTGTTCTTAGAGCTGCTCAGCACCAGTCTCACAGTGCCCATATTCTCAGTCTGCTAGTGTTTTTGAGGCACAGCTTTTTACTCAAAGCCATCCTTTGGGCAGGCCAGGACTGGAGATGGTGAAATATTCCCTTCCCAGCAGCCTCCACTGTGGCTATGAGGGGAGAGAGCTCGGGCTGGTGGGCACAGGATCCACTTTGATTCTCCCTTACCCTGCCAGGCTCCTGATCCAGCCCAGCAGGAGCTCTGGACCCCTGTCTTGGGGCTGCTGTGAGCAGGGAATGCAGGCTGGGTCAGGGCTCCTTCCCCCTGTGTGTGCTCGGGAGCGTGTCCCCTGGGGTTTGCACAGCACATTAAAGCTATTCCCTTATCTAATCACGGCTCAGGTGAGTGCTATTAGGGTTACACATTAACAGTGGTAACGATACCCTCTCCCCACGCTGTCATTGGCCCTGCCTTGATCCCAAAGCCCAAACCATTCCCACTGGCCCCACGGGTGGCTCCGTTTGCCTGTTCCAGCAGTTCCTTTGCCTGGTCTTTCAGGGACAAGAGGCTGTAAATGCATAGCAGGGTTGGAAGGGGCTAACAACTGTGCTAAGAGACATCACTGGCACCCCCTCTGCACCCCATCCATGCTCCCTCCAGGGACAGCAGCCCCAGCTCCAGGTTATCCCAGCCATGGGACAGCCTGTTTCAGCTTTGCCAGGCTTGGCTGGAAGTGCAGGAGCAGTTCCATCCCTCTGTTTGGCCACAGGCACGAGGGCTCCCCATAAGGAACCGCACTGGCTGGTCCCGAATTTCCTCTTTCTTTTCACAGAGCCATAAAAAGTCTCCAGGAGAGAGTTAAGTGTAAGCCAGCATTCATATTCAAGGTAGTTGAATTATTCATTGTCAATAGTATTTCTTGCAAATCCTTTTCTTTTCCTTGTGAATCACCCACAGTACATCCCTGAATTCAGCAAACATCCGAAAACAGCAATTAGTGGAGGTGAATAACTTTCCATCTCTGCCTTGGTTGTCAGCCCCCTGTTTTGAGGTTTTTCTACCTGATATTGAGCAGCAAGTGATGATATTGATACTGATATTGAGCCTGGTGCCCAGCTCACCCCGTGATGGCTCTGCCAGCGCTGAGGCAGAGCCCAGCCTCCATCCAGGATGAAGGATGAAGAAGGAATAACAAAGAACAGGCTGTGATGGATCTATTTACAGCTGCAGCAGGAAATAATAATTCCTACTGAAATTCATGGCATATGTGATATTCACAAACCGCCTTATTTCTTTAGTCTTTATTTTTTTTTTTACTCTATCTGTCAACTCCTTCACTTTCCAGGTGTTCCTTTTTCCAAACAGTGGTATTCAAATAAAAACATTGCAAGTCAGACCATTTTAAAGTTATTATCTCTTTAGAGAGGCTTTTGCTTTCAATTAAAAAAAAAAAAAAAAAGATAAATCTATGAGACAGAAAAATCTTGCAGGAGCCCCTGAGCCTGGAGCAGCCAGAGGGAGCCCAGTTTCTCACAGAGCTGCTAAACCTCACATAAATCTCCACCAGAGCATCTGGTTTATTCTGTAACTTCTTGGGAATTGCTGTGTTTGCAGATTCAGCACAGGTCTCTCCTGGGCAGGGCTGCAGAATTTCTTTTGATGCTGGTGACCCCGGTGAGAGGCAGCAGCGACCCCCAGGATGGACAGGAGCCCTTGGGAGGGCGAGGGCAGGGTGGGATCCTCCGTGGGCTGGGTGCCCCTGGCATCACTCCAGCCCTGCAGGGCTCCTGTGGGCAGTTTTGTTTGGAGCTGTCACAGCTGATGTGTGCCAGGCAGGAGACAAGTGCCTGGCAAAGCTGCCATCACCCCTTGCACATGGAATATCTGCATTTCAGCCCTGTCTCTGCAGACACTCCACAAACACCTTGCTCAATCAAATTAACCTTTTTTAGCCTTTTTTAACCCACAGTCACCCTGTGTGGTATGCACAGGTTCGACCTGATGGTGGTGAGGAGGGATTAGGTGTTTGCTTCTGACCAGCCCTGGGATGAGCTGGGCTCCCCACTCTGAAGCATTTGCTGAATCCATCACATCCCTCAAATATGAGTTAGTGGCTGAAGTCCTGCCCTGGTGCTGGAAATCTGGTTCTATTCCTGGTCATGTTGCAGCCTTGCTGGGCTCCTTCCCTCTTCCCTGGATCACTGGAGAGCATCAGTGCTTCCTGGGGACTGTGCTGGGACCCTCAGCCATCACCCTGCTCATGCTGTGCTGAGCCTGTGCCAGCACCACCAGGAGCAATGCAGGAGGACACAGACAGTGTCATGGGAGGTGGGTGCTAACTCGAACTGCAGTGCTCTGTGGCCATGGGTCATCCTGTCTTGAACTCTTTTACATTTAGGTTTCAGCATAATGAGTGGCTTAGGAATGTCTTCATCTCCTTGTAATGGGAGAGCTGGAGAGAGACACTGTCAAAAATAAAACTGAGCTGGTTGACAAACAGATTTGCAGCCTGGAGACTGGGGTTTTGCTCTGTGGATGTTCTCTGATGTCTTATTCGGGTGTCTAGAGCCCAGTTTTCCTCTGTGCTACCTAAACTCCTGCTTCCATTCAGATGGTATCAGAATATAAGAGCCTGCCCAGTGTCCAACTGATTTGGCCTAAATGGGTGGATGTGCAAAAGACTCATTAGGGAGAACAGATGATCAGGATGGCAGGCACACAAAGATCCCATTTCCTGGCAGAACCAGGCTGCAGGCACAGTTATGTGGGTTGCTGGGTCACTAGGAATCCCTTTCTGCACATCTGCAGCAGTGGTGAGCAGTATCTTGTCCATGCTGATACACCCAGGGCAGCCCCAGGGAAATCCATGGAGCTGTTCTGAGCTTGCTCCCCCTCCTTCCCACAGCAGCACTGCTGTCAGCATCAGAAATTCAGAAGAAGATGGGCAAACACATCTGCCAGGCAAACAAATGGCCAGGCATCATCCCTCTCGATTCCCTGGAAAAGGATTTTGTCATTTTGGGTGGAGAAGCAAATATTCACAGCTGTGTTTATTCCCTGCCTATGGACTCTTCTGCAGAGGAAAACACCAGGAACTTGTCAGCAAACTGCCAGGCATGGGTGTCCTCCCTCAGAGTTCCACAGCTTACCCTGTGTGCCTGTGGAATAACAAAGGAACTTAGGAAGAGACAGCTGGGCTACCTCTGACTGTGTGCTTCTGCTAGAAAGCAGCAGGTGCTGTTTGCAGACCCATGGGATGTGCATCTGTGTGCACAGACCTGTGGATCCTGATGGCCCCAGGCTCTGTCCATACCTGGGGGACCAAGGAGAGATTCAGGCTGGCTTTGGCCAAACACCCCTGGCCCATGGAGCCAGGTCCTAGGGGTGCTTAGGCATCATGTGGGCTCTCTCCAGTACATCTTTAAAGACTGCACCTAAAGCACTGTCCTCTGTCTTAGCTCAGTGCAGGGAGAAGGAGAGTAACCCACTGTGTAGCAGAGAAATGTGGTGCTTGCAGGGTTTTCTGTCCTTCCCCTCTTCTGATCCATGCACATTCAAGTGATGGCACCTTGGTTTGGGGCTTCCTGGAAGAAGAGCTGGGCATTCCTTAGCCCTGCCAGGCTGCCTGTCCTCAGCCCACCACAGGACCTGCAGCTCTGCTCCTCGAGGGACCATGTGTCATGACATAGGGGATTTATGGTCCATCCTCTGGGGCGCCTCTGAATCCCTCCTGCTCTTTCCTCCAAGCAATTCCACCAAAGCCCAGGTACTTCCCAACAAGAAGCAACACTCTGGTGTGAAACAGGAAGGATGTTAAAGCCAGTAGGAACCTCCTGACTCTCCCACTGGTCCCCAGGGCATTGCCATGTTTCTCCTGAGCTCTCCACAGGTTGTGTGTCTCCTCCGTGCCCTCGGGAATGCTCCTTTCATTCCACTGCTCCCCTTCTTCCCCTGCTGGCTCACACCGCACTCTGCTCTCTCTGCCAGGCAAGACCAGGACAAAAGACAAGTACCGGGTGGTGTACACGGACCACCAGCGCCTGGAGCTGGAGAAGGAGTTCCACTACAGCCGCTACATCACCATCCGCCGCAAGGCCGAGCTGGCTGCGGCCCTGGGGCTGACCGAGCGGCAGGTCAGTGCTACAGAGTCCAGGGAAACCTGGCCAGCTGGACATGGGGATGGGGAAGGGCCAGGGCTTTAGCCCAAGCAGTTAGAGGAGGCCCCACCTTGCTGCACAGACATCCCTTCCTTTCCAAGCTTTGGGATGCCCTCCCTGCCCCATGGGGACTGGAGGTTGTCATCCTTGCCTGATGTCCATCCTCATCTCTTCATTCTTCATTCTTTTCCTTTCTGCAGGTGAAAATCTGGTTTCAGAATCGGAGGGCGAAGGAGAGGAAGGTGAACAAGAAGAAGCTGCAGCAGCAGAGCCAGCCCACCAGCACCACCACGCCGACCCCACCGGCTGTCAGCACCCTGGGCCCCATCGGGGGCCTCTGCAGCAGCAATGCCCCCAACCTCGTCTCCTCATCTCCACTGACGATCAAGGAAGAATTCATGCCTTAACCCTCTTCACCAGCTACAGACCCCAAGAGAAAAGCACTATCCAGCACAGCCCTGCCAGCCCACGTGCTCTGAAGGGTGACAGCCCCTTCCCAAAGACATGACTGTCCCTGGCTGAACCGATGGGGCAGACAGCAAGGCTGGGCCACGTGGCACTGGGGCCTTCCCGAGGGACTGGGGGGCTCTTCACTGTGTAAAAAACATGGGTTAGGTACTGCTGTCCCATAGGAACCACACACTGGTTTGGTCTCTGGTCTGTGCAGCAAGGTCCTGGTGTCAGCAGAAGGAAGGGGGTGATAGTGGAGGAGGGCTTTCCTGTGGTGCTCCAGGTGCTTCCTTTGGTGTTCCTGGCAATCCAGCTGCCTGGTGCTTTTGGGCAGTTCGAACAAGACTGAAATAGAAAAAAGACCTGGCTGGACTCAAGGCAAAATTAATTTCTGCTGAGCTGGTCTCCCGGGAAGCGAGGTGAGGAGGGCAGAGCAAGCTGGGCTCTGGGAGCCAGGCAAGACCCTCGGCTGTGGGATGTGGCATGGGAGCCCTTCAAACCACAGTGCTGGTGGCAAGCTGGAGCACACCCTTGACAGGAGTACCTGAACATCCCCACCCTTGTCCCCAGTGACCCTGGCAGTGCCCAGCCCTGCATCCCCAGCCCTGCCCCTGCAGCCACACAGAGCCATGTGGAGCAGCCCTGGTTCCCTGGCTGTGCCATGGCAAGGTGGCACTGCAGCCATCCTCCACCTGGAGCACAGGGAGAGGGTAAAAGGGAGCCTGGCACAGGCACATTTGGGGCAGACCACCCTGCTGAGCCCTTCCATGGGGAAGGGAAGGAGAAAGGAAGGTTTACCATTGGGACAGGGTCCAAGAACCAGCCCCAGGCTGTCCAGAAGGGCCAATACTGGGAGAGTTTTGGGTGCTTGTCCAAGGAAGCACAGTAACTGCAGGCACCAGGAGCTGCTGCCAGGTTGGCAGGGGCCTCCTCAGGCATGCAAGAAATGACTGGCATGTGCCCTGGTGTTAGGTGATGGAGAGGTGGTTTTCAGAAAGACAGAGAAGCATTTATTTTCCTATTTTCTTTAAAATTCAGATTGCAGGACTCCAAATTTTGTCCTAGCTGTCTCCCTGCTCCTCCATGCACTGCACTCCCTCTCACCCACTGTGTTCCCTAGGCCAGTTAGCTAAACCCCATCCATTCCTACTAGTGAACTGCAGCTGAAAAATCCTTTTATCCTGTTGAGTCTTGACCATTGTATAGGCCCAGGGTAATGTACAGCCCAGTTTCAGCAACCCCAAAGGCCAGTGAGGCACAGCTGGGGCACAGCTGGGACATAGGAGGGTCTCTGGCTCCTTCTCAGGCTGCACCACATGCTCCTCAGCTGCAGTTATGAAGACCAAGAAGGGATGAGGTAGCATGAGCCTTGTATGTGACTTGTGTGATGTTTCTCAGCATTTTCTCTCCAAGCTCTGGGAGGATGGAGCAGTAGACATGTCCCTGCTGCCTGAAGACCACCCCGTGAAACCCTCACATCCCACCTGGCACTGCTGCTGCCTCACATCCCTTGGCCACACTGTCCACTGCCAGTCCCCATCACTCCTAGACCCCAGAACACAAAGTCCCCAGGTGTGCTGTGGCTTTTACAAGTCTGTCCCTGTTATCCCACTGTGTGCACTGCTCTGCTCCAGCCCTCAAAGGCTCTGGGTCTCCCTCCTGCCAGTGACACTTCCCACGGCCTCTGTTGCCAGGTGCGCTCGGTGATGAGGACAAATGTTTGCATCAACTCAGGACTTCAGCTCAGTTTTTGTGTATATAAGGCAGAACTGGTTTTCCTTTTTATTTTTTAGGCTTTGGTGAAAATAAAACCAAGCAGGGATCCTGTGTGACACAGGTTTGTGGCTGTCATTCCTGCCCGTGGTGCTGTGGCAGGGGACGATGGTGGCTTCGGGGTCGCACTGGTGCTGATGCTCCTGGGCACAGCCAGGGTTGGGAAGGTGTTCTGGGGCAGCAGCCTTGTCCCTGTAGCACAGAGTGTGCCTGTCCCACAGGGACACTGCTGGCAGTGGCGTGGCTCATATCACTGCCACGTCTCATTCCTTTGGCACCAAGAGGGATGGCAGACACGATGGCTGCAAACTCGCAGCGCTGGAGACAGAGGGGAGAGGGTGAGGCCATTGTTGGGCTGGCAGAGGCCAAAGAACAAGGCCAGCTGCCCACGGATGTGGCCGCCTCCCCTTGGCGCCTCCTGGTCTCTAATCTCATTTTATGGCTGTCGATGGGCTGAATATCCTCCTTGTCCAAGATGAACAAACAGAGAATGAGGATGTGAGATAGTGCCTGGGACAGCTGGCATTGGTGCCTGACACTCTCCCCTCTCCATCCCATCAGTGTTCCCCTCATCTAGCAGAACACTGAGCAAGCAGCTGCCCTCAAATCCCTGCCCCAAATGGCTCCTCCAGCCCCAAAGCTCTTCCCAGTGCCAAGCGTTGCATGGGGTGTGTTGAGGTGCCAGGGCAGGGCAGCTGGCTGTGGAAGGACACCTGAAGCAGGATAAAGTCCTCGTGGGTGGAGGAGATGGAGGATTGGGAACAGGATGAGGTGGCATTGCCAAGAGAGAGACAGAGCAAAGTGTTTGTTCCTGCAATTGCAACAGAGGCTGCACCTACTGCTGCACCTACTGCTGCACCTACTGCTGCACCCTGGTGACCCTGCACTCTCCAACATGGTGCCAGGCTGCCCATGGCACAGGAGAAACACTTCATGCACTCCTGCAAGGAAACATGGGGAATCAGGAACTAAAGCAGGCAGAGGGATGCAAATGCAATGGAGCTGGTGCTGTACAGGAAAGGGATGAGACTGAATCTGCCACCTGCCTGAAGAGCTGGGCTGGACTGGGGAAACTGGAGCTGCTTCTGTGTGCAGAATCCAGCATGGTCCCCATGGTGGGGGCTGGCTCCCACACACTCCTCCTCCCTCCCTGGGCTTTGGCTGCCTTTAATGCCCAATTTTGCCATTGCCACGTGGAGACCAGCAGCGGGGTCCTGCCCTGGCAGGGATGGGCTGATGGCAGCACTGGGCATCACTGTTGTCTGCAAGGGGGAGCCTGCAGACAGCAGTGGGGAGGGGAACAGAGTCCTGGTGGGGGACAAATGTGCATCTCCCAAATTCACCTGCAGTGTTGGGTGGGCTGCAGGGAGGTGAGGGGCTGGGACAGAGGGAAGATGCTCCACTGCCTGCTCAGAGAGGCTGTGGGTGCTGTTGACAAGATGAAATTCCAACTGATACCCTAATCTGGCGCCTGCCTGTTTGCACAGCAGGGTAAAAGTCCAGGGAGCCGTGGGCTGTGCCCTTGGGTCCCTGCCACCCGTGTGTGCACAGGGAGCCGGCGCTGGCGGGAAGAGGCAATAAATGCACCCACACACCCAGCCACCCCTTCCCCCTACACACACACACGCCCCTTGACCGGGTGACGAAATGCATCTGCTCTGTTCCCCCTCCCATGTCCTCCCCTGCGCCCTGCATCTGCCGTTTGGGCAGGGATGGGTGAACCTTGCAGGGCCCTCCCTGTGCCAGGAAAGGGGCTGGTGGACACCGTGTCCCCACCAGCTTTGGAACCTTTGGTTCAAACCTCCTGGACACGTGTCACCTTGGTGGTTTCACCCCTGGCAGGTGACAAACACCTGGTTCTAGCACCTGCAACAGCTGCCTCCCTAGTCACATGTCGCACATGGAGCCTGGCCCTTATGGGAACAGCCTGCCCTTGTAGCCAGGGTTGTCCTCTGCAAGTTCCCACAGTTTCTCTGTGCTCCTCCCTCTGCACTTTCCGTCAGCTCCTACTGCCCAGCTTTACCCCTCCTTGGAGAAATCTTGAAACCATCATTAAACTAAGGCCACGCACAGCATGTGGCCGAGCAGAGATGTGCTGCCAGCAGCCTCCAGCATGGCACACGTCCCAGCAGTGACTAACCAGAGCGCCGCTGCCTTGCCGCCTTCCTCGCGTCTGCGGCGCGGATCTGGGCACGGTCCCATCCCGCTGCCAGCCGCCTTCTCAGCCCTTCCCAGGCGGCTGCCACCCGGATCTGTGTGGGCTGCCCAGGCAGGGTGGGCAAGGGTGTTTCCCCAGCCTGAGTTCTGCCCTCTCCTTGCCCTCCAGATTCACAAAGAGCCGGCAGTGCCAGTGGCTGTCAGTGCTGCTTTGGGGTGGAGGATGTGTGCTGTGCTCCGGCCCATGAGAAGGGAAAGGTTTACTTGGTGTGCCAGGGTGGCTCAGAGGTGGAGTGGGAGAAAACAAAACTTGCTAGGAAATGCTTGCAAGCCCTGTGTGTGCTACCTAGTGCCATCTCCTTGGAGATCAGGGCATGGGGAAAGTTGTGCACACCCTTGTGCTCTCCTGGGGTTTTGGGGGTCCCTGGATTGCACTGCTCCTTCTGGCTGTTTCTGCCTCTGCTGTGTGCTGTTCCATGAAGTGCATTTCTTGCCAACTCCAGGGCAATGCCAGACTTGGTCCAGCCCTGCAACGCTAAGCTGAAGCATCCCAGGTCCCTGGGGTGGGACACCTACTCCCTGGTGATCCCAGGCCATGAAGAGCTCCTGGTGCTACCAGAGCAGCACCAGACAAACCAGGAGAGCAAGTTCCAGGTACAGAGCATCCCAGAAGAATTGGTATCAACATGGACATTTCAGGGCACCATCAGGCCTGGGTGTCTCTAATGAAAAATGCTGCCCTGGGCACAAGAAGGTGAGGCCATGAAGTCTGCCCAGGGATGCTGAGTGGTTTGGCAGAGATCAGCCCATGCCGGTGAGGTGGGGCTGGGACAGCTGTAGTGAGGTGGCACAGGCTCTCTGATTCAGGTTGCACTGGCATGAAAGGCAAACAAAGCATCCCTGCCCTGCATGAAGGCTGAGGTAGGAGCAGTGCTTGATGCAGCCCCTGGCCATCAGCCTGGCCAGCTCCAGGCTCAGCATCCCCAGCCAGCAGCTGGGAGAGGGAGAAGTGGGGGGCAAGTCCAAGGCAGGTAAAACCAGCCTGAGTGAATTCTCAAAGATACTTTTCTTTTTGAGGAAGCTGTGAGTGTGTGAAAAGAGATGTTTGATGGGTTATCTAGTTTTGCTCTTTCCTTTTTTCTCTGGGAAATCCAGGTAAATATTAGCTCTAAAAGACCCATTGTGCAAATGCTGAGCCACTTCATCATATTGGATTCCTGCAGAAATGTGTCTTTATGCTGAGAATACCTTTCCTTTCAGGGAAAATTTTCAGAAGTGCTTAGAGGACTGTAGAAGCACAACTGCCATTAGATGTCCTCGATATTTGCTCTTATATCAGTCAGGCTGGGTTCTCTCTGTTCCAGCCCTGTCATTGTCCTCCTCATCCCCACTCACCTTAAGCCTCAGTAAAGCATCTGGGCAGAAGTATGGCTCAGGCTGGAGCCTGTAGGGCACTTGCAAGGAAAAGGGACACATCCAGTATCAGAGCACTGGGCACAGTCCAGAGATGAAGTGATGAACAAGTGGATATTATCATGGGAAAGAGTCCCACTGGGAGTCCAGAGCTGTCCTGGTCCCACACTGGCCCTGGAGCATGTGGGGTTGTTCTTTCTCCCATTTCCACCATGAAAGTGGGAGGAAAAGGCACAGACCAGCTCTGCCACCTCATTGGGAATTTGACTGAGTATGAGGGTGAAAAGCCAGCAAGATGCTGGCCCCTGGACACTGGGACTCCAGTATCCCACTGCTGACTCAAACTGGGACATCTGGACCCTGGAGATGTGACCTGTGCTCCAGCACTGGGGCCATGATATGCTGGGCTCAGATGCTTACCCTGGGCACTGCCCAAGGACTGCTCTTGCCCTCGGTGTGGTGGGATGTGTTGGTCCTACCCAAAGGGACTGGTGGCTGTGGAGCATCCCCCTCCCCTGGGCATTCCCCTCCTGAGGGCTGGGCTCAGGCAGCATGGGGAACAATCACTTCTCATCTGCTCAAGCTCCAGCTGTGTCCTGCACAGGAAAATCATCTCAGAACCGGACAGGAAGGTGCTGTGAGCTTCTGGCATCTGCAGCCATCACTACATGGGGTGCTCGGTGACATACTGACCGCAAGGTCAGGTCCTTCTCTAGGGACACCTGATGCATTTGTGGCGGCAGTGAGGCAGCAGCTGTTGTCCCTCGCTGCCCGGGTGGGGGTCTGAGGTCCCGGAGCCCCCCTTTCCCCGCCAGGAGTGCTTTTGACAGACAGACCTCCCTCCTCCCTCCCTGCTCCGCACGCAGCCATCCTCCACTCCAGGCAAACCTTTCCTTCAGCCTCGCTCCTCACGTCCCCGGCTCTCCCCGCGGCAGGTGCGTGCCCACCCCTCCGTGCCGGCCATCGCTCCCCCCGCTCCCCCTGCGCCCTCCCCAGCGCCGGAGGGAGCGAGACGGAAAGTGTCGGAGCGGGGAGCGCATAGCAACAGGGTCCAGGATGAAGCAGGTTCGGCAGCAGCATCTCCGGAAGGTGAGAGCCGGGAGCGGGGGTGCCCCAGGGAGAGGAGCAGGGGACCGGGGTACCCCCGGCAGGTGACAGCCGGGAGCGAGGGTACCCCAGGCTGGGAGAGGAAGCAGGGATTACCCCGGGGTGAGAGCGGGGGAGTGATGCCCACGGCCCCGCATCCCGTCCGCGGGAGCCTCCGTGGGCAGCCGACAGGGCTCAGCGGGATATTCGGGAATAGCGCTGGTGCGCGGGGCCAAAGCGGGATGGTGGGCAGCGGGATGGGGCATTTGGGCCCAGCGCTCCTCCTGAGCGGGAGGCGCCGCTGCCCCCTCCCCTCCCCGGGCAGCAGGTGCTGCCGGCGGTGGGTGACTCATGTTGTGTCTGGCCGGGAGCCGTGGGTGGCAGCGGGGGCAGAGCTGGCTCCCCGCAGCCTGGCACCCCGGGAACGCCGCTGCCAGCAGCCCCGGCACTGCCCGGGCTCGGGGTCCCTCCCGCGGGATGAGCGCAGCGGCTGGGCAGTGCCTTCCCCACCTGCAGCTCGGATTGCCTCCTCATCCTCCTCCTCCTCATCCTCCTCCGTAGGATTGAAAGGGGTGTGGGTGATGTGGGGTCAGCTGGATGCTGAACTCTGGGTTCAGAGCAGAGCTGGCAGAATAGCAAACCCTTTTTTTACATCCTGCTGGAAACCCTTTTTTAACCCAGCTGTCAGGCTTTCCCATCCTAGGCTCCCCTCCATTGCCACTTTGCTCTTGCCAGTCTGAGCTCCCATTTCCCCCCACACCGGGGACTGAGTCTGGGGACTCAGTGGAGCAAGGGACTCTCTGGGGACAGGGTGGAGCAGGGTGGCAGAGACAGTGTCAGCCACAGCTCCATCACGGGCATGTGCTGCTGCTGAACGGGTCAGCCCTCCCTGGAGCACCCCAGGCAGTGACCCAGGGCTGGGAGCCTCTTCAGCTACACCCTGTGCCAAACCATGCCCACTGAACACAGGGCAGGTTGACTCTATTGAGATGAATGAAAACCCAGGAGAGTTTTATCCCTGACAGGAAATTCCTAGGGTATTGGGAAATGACGTAAAAAAAACCAGCAGTATCCTGGTGACAGCCAGCAGGCCATGACAGCCTATTGCTCCACTCTTGTTTTGAGGCGTCTCTTTCTTCCTCTTTCCTACAAATTGCTTTTCCAGATGGCTTTGTGACTGCAAGATCCATTAAAAGTGGTCTTTGCCCCTTCCAATGCCTTTCTGAATCACTTGATGCTGGTGACCTTCTTTAGCATTTATTCAGGAATTCACTTAGTCCCATGGTGATCAGTTGGGATGGAAAGCAGATGTCTCTGGAGTTATTTTCCCCATCCCCAGTGCTGCTCAGAGCCCTCTGTCCTTCATTACCCAAAAATACAAAAATACCATTGTTGAGCTCCAGATGGAGGAGCTGGTGCTCACAGCCACCTTGGGAGCACTGTGTTCAATGCTGGCATTGGGCTTGCCTGGAGCTGGTGATGGCTGATGAAGAGGTGTGCCCATCCCCACTGCAGCACCCACCCAGGACCTGACAGCCTCCTCTTCCTCTCATTGTGACCCATTTCCCATTGGTGAGCTGGAGTTTTAAGCTCTTCTTACCAGACATGTTTAAGACACATGGAAATAGCTCTTGATTAGAGAAGACCTTTCTCAGGCTCTAAGGATTTCAGGTTGGTTTTTGCTCCAGAAGAGCTGAGTGTTGTTTTCATTTATTTGGTTATTTTCTTTGGGGTTTATTTGGTAGAAATGGACTAAATCCCACTGGTGGAGGCCATGGTTCCTGCTGTCCCTTCCCATACCTGGCCAGGCTGCTGAGCAGCATCTTTCTACCTGAGCCACAGCTCTCCTCTGCCTTCCACAAACTGCCTCAAAACCTCCCCAGGGTTTCAGATGAAAAACCACAAGCATTTGTATCCGTGCATACCCCCTACACTTTGGACATTGCTGCAGTGAGTTTTCTTCAGCCTCAGCCATCTCCAGCCTCCCTGTGCTGGCTCTGCCATCACTTGCTCCCTCTGATGGCATCAGCTGTGACCCCGGGCTGGGGTCACCCACGCTCAGTTCAGCCCTTTGAGGGGCTCTTCCTCACCATAGCAGTGCTTTATTTACTTCACTTTGTAAGTCATATTACATTTGAATTAATTTTTATGCCTTTTTAAGTTTTTTTTTTTTCTCTCAGAGATTAGCAAGCAATTCAAACTAATCTGAAGTGACTCACACTTTAGAGACTCGCTGTTCTCAGATCCACAGGGGAGAAATCTGGTACCGGGTGGCATTTCTCTTGCTCAAAGGCTGTGATCACGCACAAAACACTGACAAAATAACCCCACAATGCCAGCTTGAATGGAGACAAAAGAGGATGAAAACATACCTTTGATCTGGCTGGAGTTTTTTCCTTTAGATACAGCTGAGTTTTGGTTTAAGTAAATTGGTTTAGAGAAAATAATTAGCACAGAGCCGTTTCCTTACAGACCCGAGCTCTTATCTTGGCAGAGACTAAAGTGCTTTTTCTTCTCGGCGACCTTTGCTTTGCTGACTTCTTTGGGAGCATCTTTTGGTGAATAATGGGAAGGGATGCTGTGTTCAAAGAGGCCGTGGTTGCCAAGGGAGCTGTTAGTCCCTGTCTGTTTATAGCAGCGAGACGGGAGCCCGGCCTGAAGGAAGGCAGCTGATGGTGGAAAGCACTAGAGCAATACTGGAGCACTGGAGCACTTCAGCTGCTGCTGAAAAGAGAATTTCTGTTATGACAGAGGCTGAAAGAGAGCATTAAACCTAAAATAAGACCTCTAGAATCAAGCTGGTGTATGAGATTTCCAGCAGTCAGGAGAAGGGAGGTGCTTCCCTCTGCGATGTGGGACAAGGATGGGCTGGAAGCCTTAAATATTGTGCTTTGTAATTCATTTCAAGTCAGGCAAATAGGCCTGTTTTTCTATGATTTCTATGGAAAGGCTGGGATTTGGGGGAATTTTGAGCATTGCAGTCAGGGAACTGCTTTTGTGTGTGTTTTCCAGCAGCATCCCTCACCTGTATCTCCTCAGCTTGCCCAATGAGGACAAGTGCCATTGTACTTCGGGTTTATCTCACATTTGGGTGGTCTCTGCTTTCTGCTCTGGGGTCCTAAATTTGAGCTGTGGAGCTCTAGATAAAGATATTAACAAGGGGGGCAGTCATTATTGAGACACAAGTGACAAACTACATCCCATGGCCCTTGAAATGGTGACTGAGGAGGGGACCAGGCCATTTACAGTTTGGACAAGGTCCCATTGGTTCCTTTCATTTCCTGTTTTTGCTTCTGTGTTGATTTCTGTGCTACATCTCATGGACAGGCAGCCACATGTAATGAGATCTTGCAGCTCTACCTGTGCCCTCCTGCAGGTGTTTGGGATTCAGACAGAGATGCAGGAATTAGGCAACAGGATTTAATGATCTCCCAGCATCCCTGCTTGCTGGTTTTCTGTGATTCAAGTCTGGAAAACAAGAGCTCCCCAGCCAGTGTGATGGACAGGCAAACAGTATTTTGCAGGGGGAAGACCCAGCTGTGATGGCCCCTACTTGGCAGGGAGCTTTGTGAGTACAGGTTTGAGCTGCTGAAATCTTTGGGAGGGAGTTCAGAGCAGCCTGTGCATCCCCTGCAAGCACAGACAGCTGTGGGTCACACACTGAGTGTGCTGGGCTAATCAGGAGGCACGGCCATGGCCTGGAGGTTGCTAAACCACAGGGCTGTGCTGAACCACTGCAGGAGGGCTGCCAGGTACTGATGGTTTTATAGCAACAGGATCACATTTGGGTCATACTTTGACTTTTCAGCCTGTGTTTTTGCAACTTTTTCTTCTGGCCCTTGCCTTGTGATGGTGGCATCCAGCAGGGGTGGGCTTTTCACAGAGGATTTTGGTCTAACAGCTTTGCTGGAGCTGTACATTTCAGGTTGGCTTTGGGAAGAGTTTGCCCTTGTCCTGTCCCTCGAGGTGTTTGTGCTCCAGGTGGGGATGGGGAGGAGTTTGTCTCTGTGTTTGGTGCCTTTGGGCTGCAAGCAGCATGTCTGCAGTGCCAGCAGCTGGGGGTTTGGGGTGCACCCTGCGCAGGGGGGAGCTGGCAGCCCTCTCCTTCGGCATCATGCTCGGTGTCTCCATGGGAACCAGCAGCAGGAGCATCCTCCAGTCCAGTCCAGCTGGAGACGAGGAGGAGGAGAGGAGAGGAGATGGCTGCTGCCTTCCCTGAGGCAGTGAAAGGGCAGCACTGAGCCCTGATCACCAGCCAGCCCTGGCTCCTGGGGACTGGGCTCTGCTGCAGGCTCTGAGCACTGCTGCCCACTGGTACAGGAGACCCACAGCTCCTTCTGGCTGATCCCTCCACACCCACGTCCCTCTCCTCAACCACATTTGTGGTTTGTTCCCTACAATTACGAACAAGGACAGGGAGATGGCTGCTTTTTTTCTTCAGAGAGCCCAAGAAGAGAAGGTTCCCATATGAGCTCCTCTGGCCCTGGTCCTGGTACCTTGTCAGCAGGGACACCAGAATCCTCCTGTGCCTCGACAGAAACATGACAAACTCCCACACCAGGACACAGCAGCACAGGGTGGCACAGGGACAGGATCCTCATTCCAGCCCTTTGTGCTGCCTGGTCTTGCTGTGGGTGTATCTGTGATGGGATCTCATCTGGCAGCTGCTGGCTCAGGCCTTCAGCTCTGCAGTCAGTGGGGATGCTTTCCCTGCTCTCCTGAGGTCAGGAAACTGGGGGAATTCAGACTGAGCACCTCCCTGCCAACCTGATGTACACCCATAAAAACACAGAGGTGCCCTCCTGGTGCATCACCCCAACCCAAAGGGATTGCAGGATTCGCACTTCCACTTGCAGGGCTGAGGCAAGTGGGGAGGAAGGGAACGGATTAATGCCCTGCCTGTGCTGCATTGATCCAGAGCACATTAGGAATTCTAGAAGGAGGTCTCTCATCTCTCTGCAGGGACAACTGGGAGTATCACTGAATTCCCACAGTGCAGGCTTTTGGCAGTTGGAAAAGTGTGAAAAATGCAGGGAGCAATAAGTGGCAGCCAGCGGAGTGCCTGGCAGGGCACACACGTGGGGCTGGGTGTCACGCTCCCTGGCACACCACAGTGCTTCTCCCACTGCCCTCGTGCCTGTATTCTGCAGGAGGTGCAGAAAGTTTATTGTGCCCCCTGAAAGGATGTCTTTGGAACCTGGGGTTGTGAGCTGGGTCCTGGTGAAGATTCCCAGAACGAACTGGGACAATCCCATGTTTCCCAGGGGAGCTCTGGCCATGTGGGATCACATTTATCCTTTTTGTTGCTCAGTGGCAGAGCAGGGCAGTGGCTGAGGTGGGGAACAGAGAGCTGCTGGGACAGGGTGTTCCCAGGGGACAAGTGTCAATGCTGTCAAGGCTTGGGGTCACAAATTCACTCGTGAGTTCTTGGCACTTCTTCCCTCTCTTCCCTCCTTCATTCTCTGTTTTTATTCCTTGTTCAACCCATGTCTGCCCTCTCCCATACCCTGGTCCCTCACTCAGCCAGTGCCACCAGATCTCCTGGTAAGCCCCAGCAGCCAGGATGGGGACCTGGGCTCCGAGTGCCCAGAGGACAGAGGGAACTGGACAGGGCGGCTGGATTTCCTCCTCTCCTGCATCGGATACTGCGTGGGCCTTGGAAACGTCTGGAGGTTCCCCTACAGGGCTTACACCAATGGAGGAGGTACTTGAGCATCCTTTGCAGTGGTCACTCTCCCACCCACTGACCTGGGCTGGTAGAATATCCCTGAAGAAACATCCCTTCCCCTTCCTGGGGCTGGACAGTAGCACTTGTTGTGGGGTGAAGCCTCCTCCTCCCCTCCCCATGGTTGTTTAGGGCTTTAACCACCTGCATCCATGAGTGGAAAGGATTTGCAAGCCCATCTCTCTATTCCTGGCCTTGGACAAGCCCCTGTCTCCATGCTGAACAAAACACCAGCTCTCCTGGTGTCCTCCAGGACTCAGCAGGGTCAGCAAACCCTTCCCAGCTATCAGAGGAGGGAGTGAACCTTTTGCAATGCAAGAGCCCTGGTTGATGGTGCAAAATGTTGGTTCAGCTCCTCCCAGAGCAATAATAACTGGAGAATTTCATGGTGTTTGTGAAAGATTCAAAGAGAAAAGAGAGTTGGGAGCAGTGGGGAAGCACAGCACCAGGTGAATCACAGCCCCTTTCTCCTGCACTAACAGAGAGCTCTTGCTCCTCCCTGTCTTCCTGATTTTGATGTAGATCCCTCAGAGCCACACATATTGAATGAGCTTTATTCCCTGTCACAGTTAGGCTTTAGGTGTTTGTTCTGTATTACTTTTAAGATTTCTTTTTTTTAAATTTTTTTTTCCTTCTTCTTGCAGGAGCTTTCTTGGTTCCTTACTTCATCATGCTGGCTATCTGTGGGATCCCTATCTTCTTCATGGAGCTGTCACTTGGCCAGTTCTCCAGCCTAGGGCCACTTGCAGTCTGGAAGATCAGCCCTCTCTTTAAAGGTGCGTGAGTGAAGTGCAGAGCCTCTGAGGGGCCTCTGCAAGAGCTCTTTGATGAGGACATGCACCAGCAGCAGCAGCCCATGGTCCTCAAAGCTCTTGTTAGAATCAAAAGAACCTGGGGGAAGGTGTGGCAGGCTGGAATTTTGAGTTAGCTGGTTTAGTAGCTGCGTGAGACTGGTCAGTCTTTGAGGGCTCTGGGTGGCATGGCCAGCTCTAGAAATGGTATGAAGATTATTAAGCCAGCTCTGGTACAAAATAGAGCATGAAAACTAACCAATACCTGTTAAAAACAAAGGTAAGAATAAAGCATTTGAAAAAAAAGTTCAGATCAAATACTTTCATTCTCAACATCAGGCTGGTGTAAAGTTTTTTCTATGAGGCAATAGATCACCAATACAGAGAAGGCATGTCCAGATGTTATAATGGCAATAAGCGGCTCCCCCAGCAGGTGAACCTTGGACTGGTTGATCATTTGGCTGCTGAGGTGCAGTGTCTGACCCTGCTTTTGGATGTGCTTTGCTCTGCTCCAGCTCACTCCTTCTTTACCCTCTCCTTCCTTCAGGCGTTGGCATGGGCACGATCCTCATCGTCTCCTTGGTGGCCATTTACTACAATATGATCATTGCTTACGTTCTCTTCTACCTCTTTGCATCCCTCACAAGCGACTTGCCCTGGCAGCACTGTGGCAACTGGTGGAACACTGACCTGTGCCTGGACCACCACGTCCTCAAGGCGGGGAACAGCTCCCTCCCCGTCAACATCAGCAACACCGTCAGCCCCAGCGAGGAGTACTGGAGGTACCGAGGGCAGCCCGAGCCAGGCCTGGGGGTGTGTTGGTATCTAGCCAGGGGCAGGATGGGGAGGGGATGGGGGGTGAGGATGTGCACAGCTCACAGCACAGATGCTGCAGGTCTCACTCGGGGGGGTGGTGTGGGTGCAGCGATGGGCTCGCGTGCTCAGCTCTGGGTGACAGCTCAGTTTAGCCACTGGGATGTGGGAGGTGTCCATGTTCTAGCACTGCTTTGTTGGCCTGGAGATTTGCTAGACTAAAATGCATCCCACGTCTGGGATGGCTGGCAATTTGCTCTCGAGATGCCAGGCATCCCTTCTGGGCTCTTTAATACATGGTGGAGAAATCACTCCAAGTGCTCCTGTTTGCTTGGCAAGGAGCTGCCAGTGCCTGTGATAGCTGGCAAAGTCATTTTGAGGCAGAGGCATTTCTAGGGTCAGAGGGCCTCTGGAAGAAGGCAGCCCATGCTCACTAGCAGCTCTCCTTCCTCCCTAGCCGGTATGTCCTGCACATCCAAGGAAGCTCAGGGATTGGGGATCCTGGGAGGATCCGCTGGAACTTGTGTCTGTGCCTGCTCCTTTCTTGGACTATTGTTTATCTGTGCATCCTTAAGGGAGTCAAATCCTCTGGCAAGGTAAGGGCTGGCTGCTCTCCTCTGGGGGGACCTACAGCGATGCTCACCAGTGTGTGCACCTCTGCACCTCTGGCAAAGTGAGACCCAAAAGCAGCATCTGCTGGGTATAACATATTTGGGGGATGTCTTGCACACCCAGACACCAGCAGGGCTGGCACACCAGCCCTGCTGCAGCCCAAGGACCCCAGGGTGATGTGTCCCACCTAGGGACAGGGTGTGGGGGCAGCACTCACGCTGTGCTCTCATTCCCAGCTCTCCCTGCTGGCTCTGCTCTCCCACAGGTCGTGTACTTCACTGCCACCTTCCCATACCTCATCCTGGTGATGCTGCTCATCCGTGGTGTGACCCTGGAGGGGGCCTGGAAGGGTATTCAATTTTACCTCACTCCCCAGTTTGATCACTTGCTGTCCTCCAAGGTGAGTAGGATGTTGTGCAATTTGTTCAAGACACAAAAATGAAATTTCTCCTGCCACCTTCTGAATGCCACAGAGACAGTTCCCTTACTCAGGTGTCTTTTCTGCCACACCCTAGCCTAAAGCTCTCTTGATTGCTCCTAGACCAAAAATCTTTGTCCCACACCTTGTTTGGGCCAGTATTCCCATGTCTCCCCACTCTATGCATGTGTTTATGGCTCTGCATGGATGGGATGCTATCAAGACTCCCCTGAGCAGCAGGACCAGGGCAGGGTCATCCCAGGTCCATCAACCCTGTGAAGGGTTGATGGGTGCCCATGGTGGATTTGAGTGTTTGTGGTTCTCAAGAAATCCCAGCATGTGGAGTGGCGGTCAGCAGTGATGATCATCCAGAGACCACCCAGCTTTACAAGGGCATTTAATGCCACACTGGGCTGGCCCTAAAACATTCTTGTTAGCCCTTCCATTAGCCAGCTGATCCACTATGAGTGGTGAGTGTTAACAAGGAAAGACAAATATCCCATAGCTGTGCATGCTTGGAGTGCTGGGGAAGATGTGTCCAGGGCTCCGGGGAAGCAGATTTCTAATGTCATCTTCCTCATGTGGAGGATTCCAAACCCCTGCTCTCCTCAGAACTGCTTCCTTCCCCCAGGTGTGGATTGAGGCAGCCCTGCAGATTTTCTACTCCCTTGGGGTGGGCTTTGGGGGCCTCCTCACCTTCGCCTCGTACAACACCTTCCATCAGAATATCTACAGGTGGGAGTCAGCTGCTGTCTTGTAAAAATTATGGGTTGTGGGGGAGCTGTGAAAACCTGGTGGGTTCAAAGCCAGAAGAAGCCCATGGTGCAGCACAGTCACCTTGCTCTGCTCCTTGCACTGAGGGGATACCTGGCAGTTTGTACAGGCTTGAGAAGAACAGAGGGATCCTCCTAAGCACCAAGGCAGAGCACCCAGCTCAGACATTTTGGGCTGTAGGTGCTGAAAGCTGAGGATATTTGAGGCTGGAGTTGTGCATGTGTGCCCTGTGCCCAGCATCCAGTGTAGTTCACTGAAAGAGATGGGTGTGACATCTGGTCTGACCCCATCTACAGGGGACAGAAAGATTTAGAGGAGCCCCTATTATTATCAGTATTATCCATTAAATATATGCTCCATTTGACACTGGAAAGCACTTGCATGAGAGGCCCTGGAGGACAGGCACTGGGTCACCTTACTGTGGCATCTGGGGCTGGCAATGCCACCGTGCACTGGTGTGGGAAGGAATGAGCATGTTCAGAGCATCTTCTCCCTTCTCTGCAGGGACACCTTCATAGTGACCCTGGGCAATGCCATCACCAGCATCCTGGCAGGGTTTGCCATCTTCTCCGTTTTGGGATACATGTCCCAGGAGCTTGGGGTCCCTGTTAACCAGGTGGCAAAAGCAGGTGAGGCCAAACGAAGATGTTTTCCCCTTCTCCCTCTGCCTGGGTGTGCTGAGGAGCATCCCTTCCAGGATGGAAGGTGCCTGAGGGTGTCAGCATGAGGGATGAAGGTGCATGCTCAGCTGGCCAGGGGGAGGGGAGGGGGCAGATAAGTTCCTGTGGTGTAAATATTGAGTAACAAGTACTGTCCAATGAAGGTGTGAGCAAGGAGAAGGCTGTTTCTCCACCCTCTGCCACAGGACCCCTCCTGCCCATCTTGCCAGAGTCCTGGCAAATCCCTGCCATGGTGCTGCTCTGCTGAACTCTCCTCTCCTCCATCCCCCCATGCCCAGCTCTGTCACCACCTTTTCACCCTGCTGTCCTTTGCCTCCCCTAGGTCCTGGTCTGGCTTTTGTGGTGTACCCCCAGGCCATGACAATGCTCCCCCTTTCTCCATTCTGGTCATTCCTGTTCTTCTTCATGCTGCTAACCTTGGGCCTGGACAGCCAGGTAAGGACAGAGCCCAAGGAGACAGCCGTGGACTCCAGGCAGCCTGAGGGCTCAGGACACCCTCTCCTCCTGCAGTTTGCATTCATGGAGACCATTGTCACGGCAGTGACAGATGAGTTCCCCTACTACCTGCGGCCCAAGAAAGCTTCCTTCTCAGCTGCCATCTGCATCGCCCTCTTCCTCATGGGGCTCATCCTCACAACAGAGGTATGGCTCTGGGGATGGACCCATTGTGGGGACCAACTAGGGCTCATTTTAGGGAGACCTTAGGTCAGGGGACAAGTTTTCACATATATATTCATATACATGACCAGGTGAAAGAGAGAGACAAGCCTGGGCTTGAAGAAGGTGTGAGGGCCAAGGGGAGTGACACAGTGTCATTCCCATTCCTACACCAACCCCATAAGGAGAGTGATGTCTCTTGAGGCTGCTGACTGCTGTCCTCCCCCGGGTCCCCAAAAGTCAGAGGACATGGGTGGAGTTTTGCTGGGATGATTGTCCAGGAGTTGCTGGCCTCTGTGCTTTGTCTCCACAGGGTGGGATGTACTGGCTGGTCCTGCTGGATGACTACAGTGCTGGCTTTGGTCTCATGGTGGTGGTGATCACTACCTGCCTTGTGGTGACACGTGTCTATGGTAAGGCTGCCTGTCCCCACAGGGGCACAGGGAAGGATGTGCTGTCTGTACAAAGAGAGGGATTTAGAGGGAGCAGTAGGGAAACCAACAGCCTCACAGTGGAGCGTGAGACTCCACTTTCACCACCTGTTTCTTCTTGGCTGTCACTTGATTCACCTCTCCAAAGATACAAGTGGTGCTGAGCCTGATCCTTCAGGCAGCTGGGCCCCCTCCTGCATCTCCCAGATGGGTGGGGGGACACTGCTGTAGAGGATACAAACCACTGCTTGTGATCAGCACAGGGCAGCCTGGTACAGGAACAAGGCTCTGGGGGAGGGATCAAAGCTTCTGAGTCCCTCTCCCTCCTGCAGGCATGAAGAGGTTCTGCCGAGATATCCACATGATGCTGGGATTCAAACCAGGCCCCTACTTCAGAGCTTGCTGGATGGTCCTATCCCCGGCAACGATGATGGTAAACTGCTCAGCTTGAGCTGCTGGATGGTGCTGGAAAACCACGGTGCTGCCAGTACCCCTGGGTGACCTCTCAGTGTGATAAGTTACTCTGCTGGCATCTCCTGCCCCGGAGACCATCCTTCCTCTGGGAGGTGTCCATCATCTCCAGGCCTTTTTTGACTATGAGACCTCTGGGATGATCTCACTTTCTTCCCATCCCACAGGCTCTGCTGGTGTATAACATTGTCAAGTACCAGCCTTCTGAGTATGGCAACTACCGCTTCCCCACCTGGGCAGAGGTCTTGGGCATCCTCATGGGAGTCCTCTCCTGCCTGATGATTCCCATGGGCATGGTGGTGGCTGTGCTCCAAGAAGAAGGGACGCTGTGGGAGGTAGGAGGTACTGGGGCCTGACACTGCTGGGGAGCACCCCAGAAATATGCAGCAGGGAGCACAAGCCCCTGCCAAGTCAGTATCCCTGGAAGTTTCTGTATCCTCTCTCCTGGAGGCATGTGTCCCCACTCCCCCTTTCCACCCACGCGGTGTGAGAGATGACACATCCCAAAGCATTTCCAGCAGTGCTGCTTCCCATGATGCCAGGCAGGTACTGAGTAAAACAGCTTCCCAAGGGACATCCCAGTGTGCATTCCCACTCCAAAACAAGCCTGCTGTGCCCTGTGAGGAAGCACATTGTCCCCGCTGTGGGGTGGCCATGGGCACCTGGGACTTTGCACCCACTTGGCAAGAGCAATGACACAGCAAGGCAGGCAGCTGCCAGACTGTACAGGCAGCCCAGAGGGGATCCCTGCCCTGAAAGGCTTCTCCCAGGAGTTGGCTGCTCAAAGCTTTCCTAGCCCTTCACTGCTCTCACCAGGCTGTTAAAAGCAGAGGAGCAGAGCTCGATGCCCTCCCCAGGCAGCAATCCCCTGCTGGAGCACTTGTTGGCTGTAACCGGTTTGACACAGCCATGGGCACTGTGACATGGCCAGGAGCCACCTTGGCCAAGGCTAACCCCTTGTCTGAGTGGCTCTAACCCCACAGCACAGGGCTGTAGCCCTACAAAAGCCCCTCGCTCCTCCAAGCCCTCACCACCATGACACCTCCCCAGCCCACAGCCAGACACTTAGACAGAACCACCTTCCCAAAAGTTTTCAGGATGAGTTTTGACCCATCCCATCCTCACTGGGGGTTCTTTCAGTTCCTGGGGGCCAGCAGGGCCCTGGGAGAGGTGGATGAGCTGAGGGTGGGGTGCTGCCTGGGGAGTGGAGGGTGCAGGGTGCCTGTCCCCCCACAGCGAGTGCAGCAAGCCAGCCGGCCGGCCATGGACTGGGGCCCGTCCCTGGAGGAGAACCGCAGCGGCATGTACGTGGCCAGCCTGGCTGGCAGCCAGTCCCCCAAGCCCCTGATGGTCCACATGCGGAAATACGGGGGCATCACCAGCTACGAGAACACGGCCATCGAGGTGGACCGCGAGATGGAGGAGGAGGACGAGGAGGAGTCCATGATATGAGGGACAGTGTCCCGTAGGCTGGGGGGGAGCTCGCCTCCCATTTTGCACAGGTTGCACTGCAGCACTTCAGGACGGCTTGGGGGGTCTTTCAAGGAGTAGTCAGGAGCTGCTGACCCTGCTAGGGTCCCCATCACCACCCTGGCCCTGCCAGGACAGAGATGCTGCCTGTCCTGGTGCCCCTGATGCGCTTCTGTTCAGTGTGACAAACTGTGTGATGAGTCCGTGTGTTTGTGTGACAGTGTCTGGTTGAAGTGTCACAGCTGTCCCACTCCCACCTGCAGCCCCAGCCCTGCTGTCCCCTCTCAGGGTTGTCCAGGGTGGAGGGATGTCCAGGCTGCAGGAGGTGGGGAGGAGGAGAAGGAGCTCCTGTGTGTTGATCTGTTCTCTGTTTGTCTGTATTTGACTCCAATAACCCATAAACACATGTGAGAGAATCTGTAACAACCTCCATTCCCAGAGGACAGTGTGTGCCAGAGCGCTCTGATCCCACAGAGGTATTCCAGCAAAACCAGCACAAATCTGTGTCCTCCTAAAGCAATTTGACCTAATAAATGAGCAGTTATAAATGAGTAGAAGAATAAAAGAAAAGGCTTTATAAACAAACCAGGCTGTAGATCCCACAAGGATCTTGGTGGGTCAGGGTGGCTCTTCTCTGTGGTGTCTGGCAGGGTTGGGGTGATTTGAAGGGAGAGAAGAGATGGTGTAACCTGTCCCTCAGGTGTGCAGGAGGTCAGGGACAGGTTTCAGCTGGACCCAGTGTCCAAGGAGGACCTGTGTCTGTTGCCAAGGGAGATCCAAGGTGTGGCCCCAGCCCTGAGTGCTGCTTTTCCCAGGGAAAGGAGAAGGGCTGGGTTTCAGTGTCTGCGTGTGATTTTGGGGTAGATCAGCCCATGTCCCACCTCCTGTTGACACTGCTGGCCTGGGGTCTTGGTGACCTCCTGGACGAGGCTGTTTGGACCTGATGCTGCCAGTCCCCACCATCCCAGTGCCATGTGTCCCTTGTGCCATGTGCCATCAGCTCACCCATAGCTGTGTGACACAGCCCCTGCCTGGGTTATTTGGGGCGTCTTCAGCGTGGAAGAAAGGCACACCCAGAGGAGCTTCCAGCACCTCCCATGCACATCTAGAGGGGCACAGCTCCTCCTGGTCTTTTTTTCTGCAAATCTTTGTCCTGGTAAAAACAAAACTATAGGACAAAGAAAAAATGAGGGTCTGTGTCTGGATTGTGGATGTGCTCCTGGTGCACTGGGTCTGGCACCATGGCCTGAGCCTCCAGGGTGAAATCTGTCAGGAGGCTGCAGTCTTCTTTCCCTACAGTACAGGAGATTTAATTATTGCCTTTGCCCCTCCAAGAGGGTAGGACTGGCTCCTACACCTCCTCCTGTCTGCTCACCTCCTTTTGTCCGGGGATGCTGAGCCCATTTCCAGACGGCTGTGCCTTTCCTTCCTCCTGCAGGACCCCCGATGGCTTTCCCCATCCTCCTCCTGTGGCCCGTGGGGGCGATGGGGGTCCCCAGCTCCAGCTGCTCTGGGTGTGTGGGGCTCTGGCAGCACAGCCCCTTCGCCTGCTGGCCCTGGGTTAATCATTAGAGTCCGGCCATAAAAGCGTGGCTGATGGAAAGCTCAGGCCACGGCGGCTGGGGAGCGGGGAGGGCCTGCCATAAACATTTATGGCCCCAATGAATCCCTTGCTCTAACCTTGACACTATTTACTGAGCAGGAGGCCTCTGGAGGTCACGGTGTTGCCTGGCCATCGCTGTGGGTGCTGGCCAGGGAGCCTGGGCTGGGCTGGCCCTGGAGGGGCACACACAGGGGGGGTGATGGACTCCAGGGTTTCGTGATGGCACTGCTGGCCACAAAGCACCAGAAGAACCAGGAGAACCTGATGCCTTCCCACAGCATGAAGCTGCTCTGGGCTGACCAAGATGTTTCTCAGCTTTTCCTACCTGCATGGGGTCCTACCGTATTCCCCAAATCCCCACTGCAATCCTGGGATCCTCAGGGCTCTCCTTTAGTAGCTGCCATCACCCAGCACTGTGCTGCAGAGCGATGGGAGGGATGGAGCTGAGGCTGTGCCAGGGACGTGGTTGGGAGGCAAAGCTGGCACTGAGGGAGGACACCAAGGGCAAAAGGCAGTGGGGCAGTGGCACATCCAGAGGACACGTGTCCTGTGCCATGCGTGGCTGCCCGGGGCTGGGGGGGACGCAGCAGCGGGAACATTCCATTGCTGACACCTGCTGGGGCAGATGGCAGGGACAGGGGGCAAAGGGGCAACCCCTTGGGGTGGGCCTGGCCTGGAGCAGGAACAGGGAATGTGGCAGCCTGACTCCAGTCCCCTGAGGTACCAGCCCACCTGCTTGAGCAAAGCCCAGCAGGTGCCCTTGGGAGCCCCCCAAAGCCTCCCTGGACTTAGCTGGAGGTCCTGTGTCCCTCACCCTGTAGCAGCACTTCCTCTAAACTCCCCCAAACTGCCCAGTGGGCACCCCCACCCCTCATCTAGCCTGAACACCTGCTGGGGGCTCCCAGACACCTGCAGCACCCAAAGCCCTGTCCCTGGGAAAAGGGCTGGATGGCAATGAGCTGGGTCTGGGCAGCACACTGAGCTCCCTGAAACCCCAGAGCTGCTGGAGACCAGCGGTGGGCAGCGTCCAGAGTCCCAGCATCCTGCAGGCAGCAGGATACCTGCAGCCCCTGCCCAAGGCCTGGTCTCAGCCTCGATGCTTTCGAGGACAGGAGTGTGGTGATGGAGGGACAAGGGGGTGGCAGACGGTCTGAGTCACTGCAGTGACGGAGAATCATCCGTTTCCATGCTCAGAAGTTGGTAGCTATTTATTGCACTTGAACACCAAGAATAAAACTGACACTCGCCCTCCCTCCCACACCCACCCCGCTCCCCGTCCCCCCCGCACCGCCCTCCCCAAACAGAGCATCCGATTTGAGCAGTGATCATTCTGTTCACAGCCGCAGGTTCAGAAAAGACAAAGGAAAAGGAAACAAAATCAATCCTCCCCCACCCCCCCCAAGTTCCCACTGAATCCAACACGGTCACACTGCTCAACAGTTCGAGTGCACTTACAAAAAGAGAAGAAAAAGGCTTCAGCTGCAACCGTACGGACGAACAGACACGAGGGGACAGGCAGCGACCCCTCCCCGGGGCTTGATTTTTTGTTACGTGACAAAGCTCGGTATACTCTTAATTATAATATATTTTTTTGCTATCATCTTAAATAAATATTTCCATAGAGATTTCCTGTAAGTATATATATTTTTTTATATATATATAATATATAAGAGAGAGAGATAGATCTCATTTTCTTTCCTTAAACCACTGTTAACATATTTTCCCTGCTTGTCCAAAAAATGTTACAAAAGCCCTAAAATTGTGCAACAATTAGAAAAAAGGGACAACAATCCAAAGAAGGAAGGAGCCACTCGATACAGTCCCCTCCACTGCTCCCTCTCTCCCACTCCCTGTTGATAACCTGCAGGAGGGAAGGAGATTCAGATCAATCTGGTGACAGAGTGGCCACCAGCCCCTGCTCTGGTGTCCCCACAGCCTGTTCACATCCGGGTTTCCCTGTCTGATAAGGACAGGACCTGCACCTTGGGACATGGGCAAGGGCAAGGTCTCTGCTGGCTGGAGGATCTGTGCAGCATCAAGAGCGTGGAGTACACCATAACCCGTCCTGTGGTGGGGAAGAAGGGTCAGTCTGTCTCCTGGGGTGATCAGAGGATGTGATCTCCTGCTGGCAGACACTCTTGGTCCATGGGGCTGTGGGGCTGCCCCCCCACACACGGCACTGCAATCCCACCACAGGCTGCAGAGCCCACAGAGAGCTCCAAGTGGGAGTAGATGACTGCTGCCTCCTCCAGCTTCTGGAGATCCATGGGGGCATCCATGGGAGGAGAAGCAGGTTTGGGGTCAGACAAGGATTTGGTGCCTGGCAGAAGGAGCATTTCATGTGGGTTTGGGGGGGAAACTCTCCCAGCGGTGTCTGGCTGGGGTGAGGAGGAGGGTGCTTGCTCCTCCAACAAAGAGCAGAGGCCTCTTTGTCTTCCAGAGGGGATGCATCAGCAAGATGTGAGAAATTATGATGTTGCCAGTGGACCTTGGCAGCCAGGAAGGGAAAACAGGCAGCTCCCAAACCCACCTGTGGAGCTGGGAGCTCGACACCACCACAGCAAGTGCCTCCAGTCAGACATCCCCCGTGGTCTGGGAGAGGTGGAAGAGAGGATGAGTTTGGAGGACTTCTGAGTTTGGTTTGAACGAGGCACCAGGAGACCGGAGGAGAGGAGTTCTGTCTGTGCCAAGAAATTAAATGTGCCATAGCCTGATCTCCAGCCTTGAGGCTGATGGGACGGGATGTCCATGGTGGTAAACTCTATTCCAACAAGGTGGCCCTGTCCATGTTGCTTATTGGGAACATCCCTGGACATTGTCATTCCCAGAACCATGGTGGGATTGTTGGGGCAATGCTCGTTTGCATGTGTCAAGGACAGTGCCAACAGCTTAAAAGTGGAGATGTAACAGCAGCATCCCTGGCTCTTCCAGCCAAAGAAGGATGGTGGAAACTTATTTATATAGCTTTCCTGCAAGTTTAGGAGAAATCAGCAATTGCAAAGGAAGACAGAAACAGATGCTTTCCATGGATACTGAAAGAAAAGGTGGAGGTCCATCAGTGCTTGCTGAGATGCTCTGGAGATACAGGAACCTGCTCTGGAGAAGCAGGGCAAGGTGGGGCAGAGACACCAGGCAGGACAGACCCCTAAAGTGCAGGTGCTTAATGCTGCCAGCGTGGGCACGTTGGGAAGTTGGGTCTTCCTTGGTCAGGCTGCAGCTTGACTGGAAGACTAGAATGAGTTTAAACTTCAGACTCTGCTTCCCTTGCAAAGGAGTGTTGCAAGGACATCCAGCTGCCTCCTGGGGAGATGACCTTAGGGAAAACTCAAGGAGAAACCCCCTCCAAAAAGACACCTCAAAGCCTTCCTGGGAGCCAAGATGCTTCTCCCTAGAAGTGACTGTGGGTTCTCAGTGAAAGGAGATTGTATCTACCCCAACATCTCATCTGTTATTCCCAGGGAATCCCACCAGACCCCCAGTCCCAGTCCTTTCTCAGTAGCAGCTGCTGGAGCAGCTTCACCCTCACAGCCCA
This sequence comes from Pyrgilauda ruficollis, assembly GCF_017590135.1. Classification (NCBI taxonomy): domain Eukaryota; kingdom Metazoa; phylum Chordata; class Aves; order Passeriformes; family Passeridae; genus Pyrgilauda; species Pyrgilauda ruficollis. The sequence continues at coordinate 4,377,768 of NW_024527377.1, forward strand.
CTCAAGATCCACAGCTATCATCAGCATCAAAACCAGGCTGTGATGGCATCTTCCCTTCAGCCCCCATGCAGAGCCCTGATGTGATGTCCTCCATCATCATCCACCTTATACCAGTTCCCAAAAATCCTCTTGACACCCAGAGAGCTTGGACATCAGAAGGTGGATGACACTGACCACGGCTGGCTTCAGAGCCAGCTCTGGAGAGGGAGAGAGAGAACTGTGAAAGAGCTGAGTCCTTCCTTTAAAAATTAAAAAAAAAACTTCAGCACTATATGACTACAGGAAGAAAAACAGATCTGTAAAAACACCTAAACTCTACCTTAAAAGCTAATCCTTTCCCTGCATGGATTTCCCTGCTTTGGGGAACTCTTGCAAGCCTATGGTGCACAGGTCCACCAAAGGCATGGGGAACCCCATGGGCACCCTGGATCAGCTCTGTGATTTGCCCCCAAAAAGGCATCTCCTACAAACATCACCAGCAGCCATCACACTGCTGGCACAGAGGAACACACCAAAACACTTCTCAGGGCCTGTCCATGCCCCAGCAGTTTAGACTTCTTCCCCTCCATCCAGTGGGAAAATATTTTTGCAGTCTGCAAGGATGCAGCTGCGTTTGGCATGGTGGCCGTCCCTGCCTCAACAGAGAGCAAAGCATTCAAAGCCACAGAAAAGGCAAAATACACACTCAGAATTTACATGGAGGAAACATTTCCTCTTTTTTTTTCCTTTTTTTTTTTCCTTTTTCCTTTTTTTTTTTAGGTTCCAAAACAAGCAGTTTTTGTTCGTTTCTTTGTTTTTCAACACACGCACCGTCTAGAAGTTAAACACCATGCAGACAAAGAGAGTGGAGCTAGAAAGTACCCCGGGGCAGCAGTGCTGCAGGAGCCCCACATCAGTGAGTGAAGAGGCTCCAGTCAGGAAAAAGAGAATGTGAAATGGAAGAATTGCCAGAAAAACACCCACCCTCAGACCTCTACCTGATGGCAAAGAGGTGAGACCAACATTTCCCTTCCCGGCCATGTCTTCTGTCCTGAAAGCCACATGCTGGTGGCACTCCCAGAGCCACCACTGTGGTTTGCCCTGCAGGAAGACCCACGGGGTGCAGGAAGGTGCCACGGAGATGTGGGTGTCCCTGGAGGTGGGTGCCCCTGGAGATGGGTGCCCCTGGAGACGGGTGCCTTTGCCACCCAGCACTGTGGGACAGAATGGGACAAGCCACCACGGTGTGAGAGGAGGGGGCTGGCAGCCGTGGGACCCCTGGTAGGAGCATTGTGGCAGAACAACCCCACTTCAAATGTAAACGCAATGAAAAACAGCAACCCCCGAAAATCCCCCCTCCTGCCCCACTTAAACAGTTGAATATTTCTAGTTATTACATAAAGATCCATTTCAGCAAATACTCAAAATCAAGTTACGAAATACACGGTAGGTTGGTTTTTTTCCCTATAAAAAGGCATGCGCTCAAAGGAGATGACAGCGAAAGGCTTGTTTGTTTTTGTTGAAGCACAATCAGATTCTGCAGTTTGTCACTAAAGCTTGCATTCCTTGTTGTCGCTGGAAGGAGTCCCGTGGGCCATGGAGGTTTGTGCCCCGAGCCAGCAGCCAGCTTGGCTGCCCCCATCCCGTCCTGGGAGTCAGGAGCAAGGGAACGCCAGTGCTGTATGTGGGGGGCAGGGGTGGGTGCTGGGGTAAAGGATCCAGGCTGGGTGGTAGGTGAGGAGGAGGCCCCAGACATGGATGGGAGAGCCCCAGTTCCCATCTGTGCTGATGGGAAGCAGTTGTCATTCTCCTCCTCTCTTCTCCCAGCATCGCCAGTCTCTGCTCCAAAGGGAGAAGGGAGGAAGAAGGGAGAGCGTCCTTCTTGGCACAGCAGTTGCCTGGAGCCAGGGTGCAAACCTACTTGCTCTCCTGAGAAGGAACCAGCCTGTGCTGGGAAGAGAAAATGAACAGATAGTCTTTACTCACCCATCCAAACATGGCCCTCCTTGCACAGGTACGCATGAAAAATGGACTTGGCAAATGGATTCAATTGCAGTTCCCTGGACGAGGCTGCTGGGAAGCAGGAACTCAGGCTGGGAGCAGGCAGGAGTCATGGCAGCAGACAGGGACCTTGATAGCAGCAAAGCAAAATCCACCAGCACGCAGGGAGGATGCAGCAGAGAGCAGCTGAAAACTGCCCCCCTCTTCCTCGGAGGGCTTCCAGCAGAGGTGGGGATGGAGGTGGATGATGAGCCTGAGCCCAGTTCAGGAGATGTGCTGGGAAGTGAGAAGGCCCACCGACGCTGTGCAGCCGATGAGGGGGGCCTGTACAGCGGCCAGATGCTGGGGTTTAAGTCCATTGTTTCTCTTTTTCTGGTTCATGCAGAGGAAGGGGGCCCAGCGCCACGGCTCCGGCAGGGTGGGGGTGATGGGATGCCTGTGCTGCACTGGCGGGGCTGTCGTGTGTGTGCGGTGAGAAGCGAGGGGTTATTCCAGCGGGAACCAAGCAGCAGAGCCAACAGCCAAAGTCCCGTAGGTGAACATGTCGGAGGGGGTCTCCCCTTGGTAGTCAGTCAGTGACAAACCCAGCACGGGCAGGGCCACGCTTCAGCTGCAAAACACAAACCCGGAGGAGCCGGAATTCGCTTTCACCATCCCTTTGGCAGAGCATCCCTCTCCCCACTGCTACCTCACAGCAACCAGCCAACTCCCCCCCAGAGATGCTCAGGACAGGATCCCACATCCTGTGAGCCCCAGCGCTGCAGCGTGCCCGCAGCCAGCCCTGCCCATCCCCTGTGCCCTGCCCCGATGCTCACAGGGCTTACTGCGGTAGGACCGAGGGCGCGCCAGATCTGTGGAAGTGAACAATCTGCCATTTGCCATCCCGGCGGTGCCAGATGCGGGTCTCCTCGGACTGGGCAGTGCGGGGGATCCCTCCAGAGTCCACGTACTGCGTGATGCGAATGTAGGCAATGCAGGCAGACTCGTCCCCCATCAGGTGGATGTGGGGGTTCAGGATCGTCGTGTGCACGGGCTTGCTGTTCCGGGACCACACTGGAGAGGGAACAAGCACAAGTGGATTTAGGCAGGAGAAGGAGTTTGGGTGACTCTTGCTCAGGGTGGCAGCAATGTTGGAAGGGGAGACACTTGTGTTAAGCTCTCTACTTGATGGGGCTGAGTAAGTGCTGTACAGGTGGATTCAGGATGGGTCCACCTAGAAAACGGCTAACCTCTACAGATACCTGGCCCCAGGTGACCCAACAGCCCCTGCTGGGATCTTCCAGATGAGCCAGAGATGCTCCCACAGGAACCCTAGCCCTATTCCCTCCAACAAACTGAAGGAAGTCAAGACAGGCATATGGGAGGTGGGAGGGGTCCCTCAGAAAGCAAATGAGCTGCTTACGGTTTTCAAAGTAGAATCGGTGGAAATCTAGGCCTTCCACAAGGTTGCCCAGAGCCTCAGGCTCAAAAGCAGTCATTCCAGGGTCACACATCTTCCTGGGGAGCCAGGAAAGGGAGAGAAAAGGGAGAGGTTATCTCACCACTTCTGGCATGAGAGCCTGAAGAACCCAAATGCATCCTGCTTGGGATTGCTCCCTCAGCCTGAGGCTGAGGAGTGTCTGCACCCATAATTCTTGCAAAAATCTGACCTCAACCCTGCACTCTGCCCAACACACCTCCCCTCCTGCCCACTAACTGTAGCCAAGGCCCCTCCAAGGCAGGGTGCCTTCTCCATCAGTCACCCTCTGCAATTAAATCTCCTCAAACATTGTCATCTTCTTTACAAGAAAGGAAGACATCAGGGGAAAAGCTCATATTATCTTCTTTGTGTCAAAATATCCCTGCTGCGATCCTCTGAGGCAGGGATGACAACCTGCACTCACTCAGACATCACTAATTACATCAGCCTTGGACACAGAAGTGTACTCTGAACAGCATCAGTTCAGCAAGCAGAAATCATCTACACTTCAGAGCAGCCTGTGGCAATCTGGATATAATGGATTCCATGGATACCAACGCTTCTTTCACCGTAAGTCATGTTTACAATTATTCCTCTTTCTGCAAACCAAAAATTTGGCTCATCTGTGACAGTGAGACCAGAGAACTGTGGTCAGCTGAGCTCAAGAGCAGCATCAGGCTTGGAAACTGATGTCTCCTTCTTCTCTTGGATGGTCTCCACTCCTCACCACCACATTAACCTGGTCACCCTGCCGTGGGCAGCAGTAAATCTCCTGGGCAGCACTGTAAGAGTGAGAGACCCTGGTCTGGGAGGCTGAGCCCTCACCCAGCCCAAACCCACTCTGGGCACACTCACGTGTAGGACTCGAAGTCGCCATTGCTTATTGCTTCAATCAGCTGCTCTGTGACTTTAATGATTTCTTGCTTCCGTACTGTTGGTTTAAAGAGAAAAGGGAAATAAAAGGATAAAACAAACCAGAAGTAGGCACTGGGTTACCATATCGGTGAGAGATCTTTATCTCATCAGAAACAGACCACAGGATTTGGGGGGACTTTGGAAAATGTACAGGGAAAAAGCAGGAGAGTGGCTGGGGAGAGAGAGGTGGAGAAGGGATCTTCATCTCCAGATTTTCCAAGCCAGGGCAAAACTGAAAAAGCCTGTAATCTCCTAAAGAGCCAAAAGGTTAATCACCAAGTGGGAAACTACCCTCAGCCCAAAAGCTGGGAAAGGTTGGTCTTGGCTGAAAAAGCTTGCTAAGCTGGGACCCTCTAGCCCATGAAGTCACAGCAGAGGCCAGCTAGGGCAAGCTGGACCAAGGATACTCTCACTTTCCTTTTGAAATGAGAGGAGACAGTCTCAGAAGGGAGGAGACGGGTGAGTGATATGTGCAGCCACCCCAGGAGATACAAGAAGGGACCCTGCAAAGGGCACAGAGCTGTGCAGCCTCTGCCAGAGATTCCAGGTTCTGCCGGTTCATCTGGGAAGGGATGGGCTACAAGAACGGCTTTGGGGCTCCCAGGGATGCAGGAGGAACTGTCAGAGGTAACCCCGGGCCTCTTAACAAAGCTCTGCTTCAAATGCAAATTGGCATCATGCTTGACTTTTTTTTTTCCCCCTTTGCATTGTGACTCATGAAAGGAGAGGGAGCGTGTTCCCAGGAGTTCAGAAAGGCGAGGGAATCCCATCACTTCCTGAGCACCACCTGCCTCCACATCCAGGCCCAAGGAGCCCCTCTCCAGGAGGACAAGTTGTTCCATTAGCTCTCATGTCAGGCCGAAGTCCATTTTGCTTTGTGCTGAGATCACTTCATCGAGAGACTTTACAAATTAACACGGATAAATTATTCCCTGGGTTATTCTTAGAAAGCTGCCTCTGGCAGGCAGGCAGGCAGGCAGGCAGCAGACAGGGATTTCCCCTGGAGGCTTTTCCCAAAGGGAAGCTTATTTTAAAAGAGCAGCCAGGCTGCTATCCCTGAAGATTTCTGCCATTTCCACACCTGCTTTCAGGGAACATCCCTGTTCATGGGAGCACCTCTCTCCTCACCAGCAGTGCCCCAGCTGCTCGTGTCAGTAACCCAGCAGTGAGGAGTTAAAACAACTTCTGACAGGCCCTGAGGCAGCTTGATGGTGGTGGGTTTTGCTGTGACAAATATCTGGTGAGGGGTGGCCAGACCTATGGGCACCCCTCCAAAACCTGCCCACCTTCCCACTTGCCCCCACTGGTACCTTTGGTGTCTTCATCCTCAATGGTGGTGTTGGTGCTCTCCGATGATTCCTGAGCAAAGAACAGAGAGGAGACACGGCGTGGTGAGAAGAGTCTTCTCCCCGTGACAGATGGTGCTCGTGTGTTCGACAGCCCCCCGAGTCTGACCCCACAGCGCTCAACTGTGCCAACAGACAGAAACCAAGGAAAACGCCAGCAGGTCCAACCTGTCCTCAACCACAGCTCTGGGGCAGCACTGGCAGAGCCCTCCCTGACCTCCACTCCTTGTCGCCAAGGGCACAAGAGGTGGGCTGTGGAGGGTCTCGTAGGAACGGCGCTGCCTTTCCTACTGACACCTGTGGGGACAGAGAGGGGGGCAGGTCCAGGGGCCATGTGGTGGGTTCCTAGGAGCGTTGCCGGAGGGGCAGGGAGAGGGGCTGTGCAGGGGTGGAAGACACCATGTTGACTGTACAATAAAGAGAGAGATGTACAAATTAACAGCGAGAAGGAGCTGGGATGAGAAAGAGGGGACTGTGCAGGAGTGAGAGAGACCACACTGACCGCAGAGTAGGGAGAGAAATGTACAATAAAACAGTGCTTCCAAGACCCACATGGACCACTGAAGGCTGAGACACAGCTCTTTCAAGAAACAGCTGAGCACTACACAGATTTGGGGGAGAGGGGTACTGACCCCCCATCTCTCTCCGGGAGCCTCATCAAGGCAACTCTGCTAGCGGAGCTAGAGCAATGGCTCTGCTAGCTCTTCCCAGCAGAGCCTTGCTTGTGTATTACCCAGAAGACCCCGATGTAGGTTGGCAAGGTGTCCCATGACCATACAGTCCCCGCAGAGGCATGGAAGGTGTTTCTCCAAGGCTCCTTGGACCGATGCAGCCTGCAGACCTGAGTCAGGAGAACTGGGAGAAACGGCATGAGAACCCATCAGCAAGAACCAGGGCTGGCGTCCCACCAGCTGGTGGCCAGCAAGTGCCTGCACCAACCCTGTTAATGGGGTTTGTGGGTGATACGGCTTTGAGGATGTTCCCTCCAACCCCTCTGTCCCTTCTTCCCTACCCCGAGGTAACTTCCAAAAACGGGGGAAGCTGGAACATGTGGAGAGGCCCAGCAATATCGGCATTTAGGAAGACGAAGGACACTCACCATTAACTGAACGCTGGAACTGGACTTTCTTTTCTGGAAAAACAAGGAGAAGAGATGGAACAGGAAGAGACACAGAGTGAGAAAGGCTGAGAGCAGCACATGAAAGGCAGCAGCTCCTGAGCCACCCTTCTTGGTCCTCATGGGCAAACGAAAGGCGCAGAGGGACTCGTTGCTCCTGCGGGGACGTGCCGCTGGCTGCAGTGTTGGTGGTGACTTGCAGCTCCCTCCCCGCATTCCTGCCAGCACTTTTCTCTCCTGACCTGCCACAATCTCTGGGGTTGCTCATCGCAAGGACCTGGCTAGTGCAAAAGGGAATCCCCTAGGAGTCAAAGACCACTCTGGTGGCCTGTCACCAGGCTGGCAAGCTCACAGGAACAGAAGCGGGGTCCTGAAAAGCTAAGGTAGCTTCACCACAGCCCTGTGCCCCGTGTGAATGCTCTACTGACTTCTCTGGATCTGCTCTGGGTGCACCTGCTGATGGCACTGACTGCTGTGGAGACACTCCTTTAGCTTTGAAACTAGACCAGTCCTAAGCTGGCTGGTTTAAGGCCAGAAAGGCATTAAGGCCTTAAGGCAGGCTCACAGTGTGGGAAGCAGTCCTGAGCACAGCTCCAGTGCTTTAAATCAGGACACCAAAGAGAAGACCTGCACATTTATCTCCATCCTTGACCACTACCACTAGGCTTTAAGGTTTTTTAGTTGGATGACCCCATATCCGCTCTTCTGCTTGCAATCCCAAACTACTTCTGTACTCCCTTACTGTGCTCTGCCCATCTCCATCTTTAATTTAGCTAGGAGACAGGGGGACATGCCTGCTGACCTCATACCCCTTCTGCCCCTCTGGCTCCCAGGGAATGAATCCCAGTGTGCGTCAGGGAATACCAACGTGCAGAAATCAGAATCTGCAGTGCAAATAACAAAGTGCTGTGCCAGCATATTTAACATATTCAAGGCACCAGCTGTGTCTGCCCTGCAGAGGGAAAAGCAGCACTCACTGTGCAAATCTCTTGGAAAAGTCCATAGAGCAACCCATTAGGGTGCATGGGTGGGCTACAGCATAAAAACTGATGATATCCATTCTCCCTCATTGCTCCTTTCATATCCTGAGTCCCACCAGCATCCTCAGTGAGTTTCCCCCTCTACTACTGCTGCTCTCCCCTTCCTTGCTAGGTCATAAAATCATGGAATCACAGAATGGTTTGGATTGGAAGGGACCTTGAAGATCTCTCCAGTTCCCAGTAGCCAGGTTGTGAGCAGCCCCATCTAACTTGGCCTTGAACACTTCCACCAATGGGGCACCCACAGCTTCTCTGAGCAATCTGTTCCATCCAGTACCTCAACACTCACAATAAATAATTTCTTCCTTATATCCAATCTAAACCTGCCCTTTATCTGTGTGAAGCCATTCCCCTTGTTCTATCACTCCATGCCCTTGTCCAAAGTCCCTCTCCAGCACTCTTGTAACCCCTTTAGGCACTGGGCCATCTCTCGCCCTTCCTTCACCAAAAAAAAGACATCCTAAAGGGCAGAGTGAGCTGTGGCATTTTGTCAGGAACCTCATGGAGAAAGGGAGCCACTGGAGCTGGGCTGTTGCAGGAAGGACTGACAGCTTCTGCTACCCAAGGACGAGACAGGGCAGCAAACCGCAGAAATTTCAGACGCAACAGAATGCAACACAAAGCAGTGACCGCTATGTCGAGTCTGGACATACAGTAACAGGATGCAACACGGGGCAGTGAGCTCATCAGTCCAGGACGGGACAGGATGGGACACGGGGCAGTGATTCCATCAGTTTACAATGGGACAAGATGTGACACTACACAGGGCAGTGAAAGTATCATAGCTGCTGGCACCAGAGGACCTCTCCCAGATCCCAGAGCAGGGCTCAAGGGGGATTTCTGGTCCCAGGAATGATTTTAGTAGGTGAGGAACTTCCCCAGGAGGGTGAGTTTTGAGCCCTCTGAGCCTGGGCTGGCACTGTGCTGGTGTTGGAGGGCTGTGCAGACAGGCCAGAGGGCAGCTCCAGCTGCCTGCTGCCCCCAGCACAGTTTTGGGCAGGAAAGGCAGGGGTGGCTGCCTGGGATCTGCCTGGGATCTGCCTGCTCTCGTGGGGATGGCCAGTCCAGCACGTTACTCCAAGGGGGGACACCACTCTCTTGACAGTGACCCACACCACGTGGCCCTGCTCTGAGCAGGCAGGACCATTCTCTTCCCACCATGCCAACCACTCAAGGCAGGCTTCCAAGTTCCTACCTTGCTTTTCCAGCCAGTTAAAGAAGTTAACACTGCTGAGCAGTGTCCTGACATCTGCTGGCTGCCCAGTGGGCCATTAGAGCTTCACCCACAACACGCAGCCTCCCCGTGCATGAGTTATGCTGCAGGTTCTCCCAGGCTGAGCATGGAAATGAGAGGTGGGGATGGTTATGCTGAAGGTGGACAATGCAAGGAAGCTGTTGGGAGTGTTGTCTCTACCTTGTCTTCTCCTCCTGCACCTTCCTGGCCATCCAACCAAGCTGTCTCCCCTCCTCTACTTGTTGAAAAGGGGGCAATAAAAAAGCAAATTCATTCTCAGAGTTTGTCCACACTCTTCAGATGAGTGCTGGTGGGTAGGTGGCACTTGGAATGAAGCCTCATGATCTGCTCCCTTCTTGCAGTGAGGGCTGAGGGCTGGGGATGCAAACCAGCATCTCTGATCCTGCTCTGAAACCAGACTCTCCTCACTGAGTTTCAGTGAAAAGCTAGTAGGCTGTTCACCCAAACAAGCTATTTTGCTACAATGTGAAGTGCCTCTTTTCCCAGGATAATGTCTGCCCTCAAAGCTCCTTTGAAGTCCAACAGGGAGCATCATTAGCAAGCTGGGCTGGCAAATTGTTGTCTACCACAACAAAGAAATTCAAAAATGTCCATTTTTGCTGGAAAATTAGATTCAGGAGTGTGCCTGATGAAGCCTCTTCATCCAGCAATCTCTCCTTTAATAGGTTAAAAATGCATCTTCTGTTTGGTCTCACCTGTGCTCCAGCAAGGAGCTTGTGGCAAGTCAACTCTACCTGTGGTGTGACATCTTAGGTGACTCTCAGAAGCAACTGGGACCTCAGAGCAGCAGAGGACAGGCCAGCAGTGGCTGGTACATGGGGTGTTGTGACTACCATGGGATCTGCCAACCCCAGCACTATTAATTCTGTCCTGGGAGTCTCATGATATCCTGACAGCCCAAAGTAATGTCCTCTCAGAGCCATCCAGGCCATCAGCCTCATGCTGCACAACAACACTGCATGGCCAGAATGGCCTCTCGTGGAGCTGAGCCCAGCTTTGGAGAGTTGTGCACGGTCTCAGTCCTTGCAGGCTTCTCCTGTCCCAGCTGCTGGGTCTGGGAAGAGTGAGAGAAACACATGCCATCCCTAGACTGTCAGCTTCACCAACCATTTGTACTGAGGAAGGAAGAAGCTGGCTGAGGCTCTGCTCTTCCAAAACCCTGCACCTGTCACAGCCCAACAGTTGAGTCCCTGAAAAAGGGTGGGAGAAGGTTCTGTAGGTTCTCCCAGCAAAGGGCCCCTACGGAGGAGGAAGAGTGGCCACAGTGCAGTCCAGCTCCCAAAGCTCTGCCTGACGATGGAGGATGTCACCACGATGGAGGATGTCACCACGCCAGCTCTCCCTTGCTGAGAGATCCATTGTATTTATGAAGGGAACAGGTAAGGAGAGGAGGACCCTCGCATGGACCATTCCTTCCTGCAGGAGGAGTTTAACAGAGCTCAATAACCACTGTTATCCACCACATCTCCACGTCACCAGAAACAGCAGAATTCTGCTGCCTCCTTCTCCTGGAGCAGTGCTGCACCCCACCTCGCAGGGGCTGATGAACCTGCAGGCTCTGCAGCTCAAGAAACAAGATCCACCAAGCATCAGCTTGTTTTTAGAGCATCACCAAGCCATTTACTCTGTCGAAGCACCACCACGTTTCTTTGCTGTCTGCACTGGGCACAGGGGACAAGCAGCACTGTTAAAAGCACCCAAGTGTCACCCAGCAGCACTCCAGCCCTTGGTACAGGATGGGACAGGAATTGGGACCAGTCTCCCCAGCTGCAGCAGGACCCCCAGGCTGAGCGAGCAGGAGCTGAGGCCACCCCATCCCGCTAGACAGCGGCTGTTGGAGCCATGGTCCTGGGCTGCAAAGCTGCCTCCTCCTGCCCCCTGTCCTGGTCCAGCCTCTGCCTCTCCCCCTCCCTGGGGGCAGAGAGGGACAAGCGCCTATTGCCGGCACTGAAACAGCCGCGAGTTCCCGCAGCGCAGCCTCCAGCACCACCCGCTGCCCTCCACAGCCTCCTGTGCGCTGCCTGTGCCGGCAGGAGCCCGGCCGGTGGCACGGGGACACACCGGGACAGCCGAGCCAGCAGCTGCCCTTTAAAGCGCGGGGTGTAGCAGGGACTGCCGGCGTGGCGCCGAGACCACGGGCACAGCACGGAGAGCCCACGGGCAGCAGGGCACGGAAACGCTCACCGCCGGCACGGCACGGCACGGCACAGACCCCCAGCACCGCCCCGCAGCACAGGGCACCGGCCTGAGCTTACCTTCACGCCGTCATTCTTCTTGTTGCCACCACTTTTGCCTCCTGGAGAGAGGAGGAAGGAGATTAGCAGAGCCAGGCAGGGCACCAGGACCAGGAGGGCGAGGATCAGCAGCATGGTGCCGGGTGCCAGAGCGGCAGGAGCCCCCGGCCCGCCTGGCGGGGCTCGGCTTCTCTCCAGCAATCACCGCTGCAACCCCTGGGAGCTCAGGGGCGACCTTGCCGGCACTGTCCTGTCCTACCGCAGTGGCTCTTGGCCGGGGGCATGACCCGAGCCCTAACGTCACGCCAAGTCCCTGGGGCGGCTGGAGGGGGCTGGCAGGGCTGCCCGGCAGAGGCGGGCTCTGGCCGGGCGCTGCTGTTGACCCGGCGTGGTGCAGTGTGGAGGAATGGGCTGCCCGCCTGCCGCCCTCTAATTTTAGCCCCATGCTGCCGGGATCATGTGCTGCCGGCCCGTCGGCCCGACAGCTGCAAGCCCGCATTTTGACAAGGATGAAAAGCAGGCGCCTTGCCCTGTGCCCACCCACCGCTGCCGACACTGCCCCAGCCCCCCGGCTGCGCACCCCACTGCCCCGGACCCCCACCCAGCGCAGGGCGGGACGGCTGGAGCCCAGCGCCTGTCCCCGGCCAGGGGACACTGCCGAGCCCTCGGGCCGTGCGTGGGACGGGCAGCACTAGCAGAGATGCTTGGAACTTCCTTCCTTTCCATGCTTCCTGTCCGCCTCTCCCGGCGTGGGGCTGACATCGGATCCCCCCAGCTGCTGGACTCCTCCAGCGCTGCCACAAGTGCTAAATGTGTCAGCACGATCCCCCCACGACAAATGCAGATACCAGCCCTGGCCACAGCCCTCTGCCCTGGCACCCCTGCCCACCTCTTACACCTGGCACTCGGGGAGCCTCAGCAAAGCGCCCTGAAACACCCAGCTGACCCCAAACAGCTGCCACCAGCCAGCTGAGCAGCGTGCAGGGCTTGGCTGGTGTGTCCCAGCCCTCCAGCACTGGGGAGCGCAGGAGGTGACAGCGGGTGCATGAGCCCTGCAGTCACACGGCTCCGTTTGGTTCCATGCCTGGGGAATCGCCTGTGAAATCCCACATGCAGTGAGGTGTCCCCAGAGGGAACAGCTCTCAGGGAGGGCACTGGAGCAGGGGGCTTCTGGCTGCACTGAGACCTCTCCAGTGCACAGGCTGGGCTGCCATGCTCGGTCCTGTCGCCATGGCAGCCCTTGGGATGTAGGGAGGCAGGAAGGGAGTGGGGAATCCTGCAGGATGGGCATCCACCTGCCTGGGGAGAGACCTGCGAGGTCCTGCTGCCATCTGCCTGCAGTGGCACCAGGGGCCTGTCCCTACTCCCAGTGCAGAGGATGCTCTCCCTGAGCCACAGATTTCTCCAGGGCACAAAACCAGCTGCTTGAGCTCTGGCTGTCCCCAGCACCCACATCCCTGCACAAGTCAGATGGTTGGGTGCACACAAACCCCAAAACCCTAAAGCACTGTGGATCACTGAGTCTCAACCACACACTTTTTCTCCTGCATCCCAAGCCAGCAGCCAGCCTGGAGGTGCCAGGTGACCTCTCCTTGAGGAGCACCCAAAGCCACACATCCCCAGAGGCATGAGGCTGCAACCTCAGCCTCTCTGTGACACATAAGGCAAAGCCAGCTCTCCAGGGACCCTACAGGTTTGCCCTGGGTATCCCGTAAGACAAGGAGATGAGTCCCAGAGACAGCACCTACCGGAGAAGTTCCTGGTGGCCAGCATGGTGGTGAGGATGGCTCCCTGAAAGACAAGGAAGGCAGAAGGAAAGGGTGTGCTGGACCCCGGGCCCCTGCACCCTGCTGCTGCCCCCATCCCTGGGGGAGGAAAGCCCTGCTCAGCACCTGTCCCCAGCCACTGGAAGGAAGGAAACTGGCCCACGGACTGCTATGCTCCTCCTGCCATCAAAGGCAGCTCTCAATACCTGACTCCATACCCTAGCACCATGACTGGCATTGGGTTGCATTCTCTAAAACTGCCTTCCCTCCGAGATTAAAGGGATATTAAATCTGCAGGGCACTTTCATTCTCATACTACCCTGTCCTGGATGAAGCACAACCCCACTGACTGGGGCCAGCAGCTGGCAACAAGGCGACCCACTGGGAGTGGAACTGGATTTAATTGTGATTAAAGCTGTGCCAGCTCAGAGCAGCAGGGCAGGAATTGCTCATGGGAGCCATGCAAAGATCACCACCACAAAACAACATTTGTAAAAATCCTTCCCTTCTTCCAGCTGAGTCTACTAACTAGTTGCTAAGTGTATAATGAGATTACTTTGGACTAATTGCTTACAGTAATGGATTACTATTTTGAAGTGTATGCCTGAACTAATTTGATTACTTGTCCAGCTGAAAAGTAATAGTAGTTTATAGCCAGTTTCTTTGCTTTATAATCTTGTAAGTGGTCTGCAGCTGAAGTGCTCTGTGTCACACTGTGTTCAGGCCTGGAGTGCTGATGGCTCAGGCTGTGGCACAGACCAGCCTCACCCTGCTCTGCAGGCAGCATTGTGATTTCCAGAGCCCATTCCCAGCGCCCTGCTGCCAGCTGAGGCTGAGCAGCACCTGGGAGATGGGTGCCTCAGGGAGGTGCTCAAGCTGGAGGTGGTGATTTCAGAGGGATCCAGGCTGTGGTGCATGGCAGCATCCAAGAAGGGAAAGGCTGTGGGGCTGCTGGGGTGGGTGAGGTTTTTATCTGTCTGTGGATCACTTTATTGTTGGCTGCAAAGTGTCTTGGCCATCAGGCAAAGGGTCTCAGGTCTCTCAGACCCATGTCCAGCCTCAAAAAGAAGCTATCTTGACACTGGCTCCAGTGGAAAAGTCCTCACCCAGTGTCCAGTGTGACTCAGTGCTTTACTTCACCATGGCTTTCTTTGAGCAGCTGGGAGCCCCAGCCACATGAAGCTGTCACCCCACTCAGTCCTCTTTCCCCTTCTTCACAATGGGGTCCCCAAATGCCCATCACCCCCACACCACTGCCATAGACACCACCCTGTTGTTTCCCACCCAGGGAACGAGCCACCAACGATGTGATCGTGCATTTAGCAGCCGGCTTGGACAGAGTTACCTTCAGCTTCCTCCGGGCATTGAACTTCTTCAGGCAGTCCACCGTCTCCTGCCTGTGCATGCATGACGCCACGGTGGCACGGTGCTGGGGGGAGAGAGACCTGGCTTAGAGCAGTTCTGGGGGAAGGGACCCCCCAGCCTGGCTCTCACATGCTCACACAGGTGTATGATCTCCCATGGCCGAGGCATGGGCCAGAGCTGCCTGCAGCAGCAGCAGCAGCAGAAATCACGGAAACGTGAAGATTTGCTCAGTGTTTAAAGAGCAAAAAGCTTGTTGGTGTGTCCAGTTCAGCACTTGGGGAGGTTCAGGGCTGTGGCAGCCACCACGCAGAGCCCAATGTGGGTGCCCTGCAGGGGTGGGTGATGCTTCCTCCCCATCGTGGATGGAAAAAGGCTCCCCTATGGCTGCAAGTGCAGGGAGGCATTGCCTGACTGCACCAGCACCACAGGGAAAAGAGGCAGTGTCTCGCCTGACTGCGAGCTTTGGGTACATAAATGGGAGTTATGTACCCAAAGCGGGGTGATCCTTCAGAGAAGGGTGCCCCTGGATTGGGAGAGAGTGTGTTGCCCAGGGTGATGTGCCACCTCCTGGGTAAATCCTGCACCCTGACTTCCCTGAGGTGTGACTGGAAACTGCAACTTGGGACACGCTGGATGAGCAGCCTGCCTCATCCCGCCCAGCCCAGCCCAGCCCGGCATTCCAGCCCCGGTCTGACTCACCGCAAGCCCACAGATCCACGGCTTTGCCATAAGGGTCCTTCCGGAGCACCTCGGGGGACAGGTATCCCGGGGTGCCGGCGAAACCTGGGACAGACAGCCCGTCACACCCCGTGCCCCGGCTCACCAGCAGGGACTGCTCCCCGGCCAGGCACAGCCAGAGCCCAGCGTGCTGGCACATCCCCACCCCTGGGACAGACACCCTCCTTCCAGAAACCTCTGTGACTCCCGAGGGCAGAGCAAACTGTGTTTCTGCCAATGGCAAACCCCAGATAGTGCCAAGGCTGGAGCGCTCTGCTGTGCACTTCCATCTCTTGGACCAGGCTTTCCTCCCACTGCTCTGCCCCTGTTGCCAGCTTGTCCATCTCACCAGGACACCTTGGTGACTCACAGAGTCCCTGTGGAGCTGTTTGCTCCTGTTTATCCAAGTGCATCCTGGGCTGGTGCTGCTGGGGCCCTCCCACAACCCTGGGCTCGGGCTCCTGGAGCCCCCCTGAGCTACCATGCCAAGGAGAGCTGGAGGAGACCCCACCTCAGGCCAGTCCTACTCACCAAACCACGCTTGCTGGTCGCCCTCCACCTCGATGGCGAGGCCGAAGTCAGCCAGCTTGACAGCAGCACCCTTCAGCTTGGATGCCAACAGCAGGTTCTCGGGCTGCACAAGGACATGGGGGTGGAGAGGAGAGAAAACCCCTCAGGGCCTCTGCAGGCAGCTCCCCAGCACAGCACAGAGGAAGGTCTGCATGTGCTCCCTAAGTGCCTTGTCCTGCTCTTTGTCCTGGTGTCCCTGGATCCATAGGGGATCACAGACTGCAAGGAGCTCCCTACCCCATCTCCCTTGTGTCATTTCACTCCAGAGTGGTCTTTGCTCCGTGGGTTTCCCGCAGCCCTGCACGTGTTCCTCCCTGCTGTTTCAGCAGCCCTGGAGGGCTCTGGGCATTGTTCCACAGTGCTTGGCACCACAGATGGGGTGCCCTGTCCTCCCAGGCGCTCTCCCTGCAGCTCCTACCTTCAGATCCCGGTGAACCACCCCCATCTGGTGGCAGTGCAGGACGGCCTCCAGGATCTGCTGGATGCAGTGGCTGTGGGAGAGAGGAGAAAGCTCACACAAGTGCCTGGTGAGGCAGAGTTTTGTCAGACACTTCTGTTCTGCTGCATTTCACCCCTCTGCCCCTCTCCCCATCTTGCTGTCCATCAGCAGCCCAGCTCAGCATCCCCCTCCACTGACAGCCACACACCTGTGGGGAGCACTTCTAACCCAGAAAGAACCTAACAGAGCTATTGGGCACCAAATAATGGTGAGCAGGAGCTTAGGGGACACAGCTGAGCCCGTGGGGACCCCATAGGAGCAGCACTGGAGACAGGGAGCTGGAGACCAACAGTGGAACCACAATACCAGCAAAGATTTGGTCTCCAAACCCAGGCAGAGCAGATGTGCTCTGTGCAACCTTTGCTCCAACCCCATTTCCCTGCTTTCCTCTAATGCAGGTGGCTCTGCTGTGTCTGCTTGCTTTATATCTAGTTCATTACATTCCAGCTCTGCTGTGTGCGTGAGACAGGAAGGGAAAAAGACAGAGGCACTGATCACTTCTGCTCCAAAACAGCTTATGTGCAAGGCAGAAGGTCTTTATTTACATGTATTTTATTTTATTTGTATGACACTAATAAGTGGATGGGCTGTAAGTGGATTCAGTGCAGGCAGCCCATTAAATGAGATTGTTTTCTGCCTAGAAATAAAGGATATTTCCGTGCAGAGAGGTAGTGTGGAGTTTACCACCCCCTTGGACACACATACAGGCTATGCTTAGCCTGGGGGCAAAGCCAAGAGGCACAGTGGTATCTGGAGACTGGAGAGGGCCGGATCATGTCCCCTCAAAAGAATGAGACTAATACTGTCCCCTGGATGAGCTGCAGGGACCAAAGGGGTGGCTGAAATGGCTCTGCAGAAGGCACCTGGGAAGTGCCAGTGGGAGTGTGGGAGGGAGCAGAGCTCCAGCACAGCCTGTCTTGACTGCTCCTCCTCAGTGCTTTCAAGTGGCAAATGCCAGAGAAACACTTGCAGACGGCTGGAATGCAGCTCCAGGGGGAAGGAGTGACATCCACAGGGTGTCTGTGTTGTCGTGGCCCTGGCTGGCCACCAGCCTGGTGTTGGGATTCCTCCCTGCCAGCCTGGGGAGCCCTGGTGCCCCCTGACCAGGGAGCCCCCAACACCCTGTTCGTTTACAGTGAGCTCAGATGTTGGCCACCCCAGCACCCTGGGGATGAGGATGCTGTGGGCAAGGCTGGGAGCCATCTGAGTCAAAGTGGAGAGCAGTGCTGTGGCAGCACATGCACTTCTTGGCACATGAGCTGAGTGAGTTAAAAAGAGCATTTTGAGTTGGTTTTTTGGGGGGGTTTTGGTTTGGTTTTTTTTGCACCACAGTTCCAGTCTCTGAGTATGTGTTGCAGAGTGGCTGCAGAACACCTCCCAGTACAGAATGAGCTGGTGCTGCAGAAATGCAGTCATGTAGGACCCTGGGAGGGAGCAGCTTGTGGGAGAAGGGGACACCTCCTGTCCCCTGCACTGCCCGGCTCACCTGGCATCCGCTTCGCTGTAGTACTCCCTGGCCACAATGTCCTCAAACAGCTCCCCACCGGTGACCCTGCGAGAGAACAGGGGCTGGACTGACTGACAGCACACCCAGCCCTGGCAAGCCCCCCAAAAATGGCACTGCACCATGCATGGGGGAGAACCGGGGGTGCAGCACAGGGACCTGCCCTCTGCCCGGCTTGGGGGACCCGAGTTTGGTTCAAACCCAGCCTGTGGGAAGGGCCCGGGTGAGGCGGAGGTCACCTCACCCCGGGGGCAGCAGGGGGCTGCTGTGGGTTAGGAGATGCATTACTCACAGGTCAAATATCAGGTAGTGGTGGCCCTCTTCAGAGATGCTGTCGTGGAGCCTCACTGCAGCAGAGACAGAAGGGTTATGGGGTACACCTGGCTCCCACCCCACTCCCTGGGAATGCCTTTGCTCCCCTTCAGGCACAGGCAGGAGCTGGGGAAGGGCAGAGCAGGGCTATTCCTCTTGCTATTGCCACTGGCTGGGTGGGGGTCCCAGGGCTCACCAGGGGACCCCAGCCTGGGCCCCAGCCTGGGGCAGTCGTGCAAGGCTCAAAGATCACATCCAAACTGGGGACTGCCCCGGGGCTGTGCCTGGCCAGGGTTCCAAGCAGCTGCTGGGCTATCTTGGGCACTGGGAAGGCTGCAGGCATGGGTGTCCCCAGTCCATCAGGAGAGGTGCCCGAGCAGAGGGAGAGCTCAGCAGGGAGCTGAGCTGACAACTCTGGCACACAGAGGGCTTTTTTATTTTCTGCTCATGACCTTCCTGTTCTCCTTGGGAATCTCCAGGAGATTAATTTCCCCATCTCCTGGCACCCTCTCCCCTTGG
Source organism: Pyrgilauda ruficollis (assembly GCF_017590135.1). NCBI lineage: Eukaryota > Metazoa > Chordata > Aves > Passeriformes > Passeridae > Pyrgilauda > Pyrgilauda ruficollis. The sequence goes on from NW_024527377.1 coordinate 4,396,366, forward strand.
GCACACACTTTGCCAGATACAAACCCATCACCCTGCTGCATGCTGGTGTTTCAGGCTCAGATCCCTGCTCACTCTTAGCAGGCAGGTGTGCAGCAAGGGGACTGGCACAGAAACAGAGTGGATAAACAGAGACTTGTCCAGCATCCTCTGCCCCCACCTGATATTTTGTTTGATTCCCTTGAGACCATGAATATTTAATGCTTCCTCTCTCTCACCTGGTTTCAGCCTGATACAACTTTCAACATATCTGAGAATGTTGGGAATCAGGGAAGAAAAAAGAAACATTCAGGTGAGAGATTTTGTGGGAGTTTTTACTCCTAGCCCTTTTTACTGCATCTAAATCAGCTGAGCCCTATATGGAAACATCCTCCAGACTCAGTGTGAGCCAGGGGAGATAACAACCCCAGCACTGAGCACAGACACTGCACTGTGTCTCTCTTATCTGCCAGGCCAGCAAACACCACTTTGCTGGTCCTTTTCCTGTCTCCAAGCTCCGTGGGCAAATCCAGAGGCTGCCAAGAGCATGGTGCCAGCAGCGTCACCTCACCTGGCCAGGGCACAGAGCAAACGAGGGCTGATGGGCTGGGCAGCATCTTTCCTGTCTCTCTTGTGGTCTTGGCTACTGACACAACTTGCTCATCTCATTCCCAGTTATCCCTCCTGACTGCTGGCCTCTGCAGACATCCCCTGTGCTCTGACATCTGTGTCTACTCCGTTTTCCTCCAACATACAGCCCCAGCTTTTCTGCCTTCCTCTGCTGAAGAAACACATTTCCTCCCTCTCATCTCGCCTGGGAGGGATTTGGGGGTATCACGCCTGGGATCCCACAGAAGCCAAAGTATTCTCAGAGGGATTAGGTGAGTTTGGTGTGGATAGGGCCAGCATAAGGTCCAGATACATTCCCTGCTTGGGGAAGTCCCAAAGCCTGTGGCTGCCAGGAGCCAAGAAGCTATAAGAGGGAGCAGCTGCTCTAAATATAGCCTGATCCTACAAGTATCTGTTACTGACCATAGTCAGAGAGAGCCACACTGGCCAAACCACTCCAGCTGAGAGCTGAGAGCCGAGGCAGGAGCAGGACACAGCTTCAGGAATGAGAGTCAGAGGAAAGTACCTGGAGTTCAAACTCCAGGGCTGGGTGCAGCCAAAGTTTTCCCAATAAAGCAAGATTTCCGTGAATGGAAACAGCTCTCCCTACTCTATCACCCAGTGCTGTGGATGTGCTGTGGGGTCCTGGGGACCCGGGCCTGCCTTTGACTGCCCGTGCACATTTTCCATGTGAGGCTCTCCAGCGGGCATGGTGCAGAGCAGAGGTTGGTTCCTCCGGGAACCGCAGCACGGCATCTCATGGGAGATGGAAGGACCCCCCCTCCTTGCAGAGGGCAAGAAAGAGGACAGCAAAGCCCCTTGGCAGCTGGGGAAGGGCTGCACAGGGCTGTTTTGCCTGATCCAGCAGCAGTGGCTCCTGTTCCTCAGGCCGGGCTGCTCTGCAGTGGCAGCGCTGTGTGGGTACGGAGCCGCCTGTGCTCACGGAAGGGAAGCTGCAAGCCCAAGTTTCCAGGCAGCAGGAGCAGTAGAGGGGGGTGAAAGGAAAGAGGGTGTGGGGTGGGGGGTGGAGAAGAGCCTCCTGGGTATAAATAGCAGCAGATTGGGCTTGTTAGCATCTCATGCTGTTAACCCCTTCCAGCCTTTGCAGCTCTGAAGCTGCCAGGTCACAGCCAAACAGCGAGGCTTAGTGTAGGGATGGGGGACAAGGACAGGGACAGCTGAGGTGTTTTGGTCCTCAGAGACCTTGGCAGCCCCAGGGGAAGGTGATGGAGAGGGAAGGGTGGAAGACAGTGGCAGGAAAGAGCTGTGGCCAAGCTGGGAGCCCGGGGAGCCTGGGAAGCTGAGGAACCTGCAGGTGCCATCCTGCAGGTCTCACACGGTGAGTTCCTCCAGGTTTAGTATTTCTTCCTACTCACACACCTTGCAGTGTGTTTCCTTCAGGTCTCGGCAATCCCCGCATGTATTTTGGTGCAAAGAGGAGGTTGGAGGCCCGGAGGGACCCCTGCAGGACAGCTCCCGGTCCTGCTGGAGCAGAGGCTGGGGAATGCTGCAGGGTCCGGCACCTCGGCAGTGGAGACCTGCCACGCAGCCGTGTGCCCGAGACAGATGGAAGCTGACAGTCTTTTTTGGAACTGAAATATTTATGGGACAGGAGCCACATGGCTTGTCCCAGTGGCCCTGGTTCTAGCTCCCTGAATCTGCTGCAGCAGCTCCTGGGGAAGGATGGATCCAGGTCACCGGAGCAGTGAGGGGGCCAGGGAGAAGCTCAGCCACAGAGGAACCCTCCCAGCTCCTCCTGACTGTGGGTTGAGAGGGCTGCAGAAAGCACCAAATGCTTTCCCTAAAGCTGCAGGACCTCAGTGGGGTTGGTACATCCTGGGGTGCAGCAGAGAGAAGAGGGAGTTCACCCAGACCATCCACAGGGATCAAGAGCCTGCATCAGCATCACTTTCAGAATGGAGTTTGGGATTTTTTAAATTTTTTTTTTTACTGCAGTTTTTTCCCCTCCCCTCTCTCTCTCTCTCTCTCCTTCTGGCCTATTTTTGTCTTTTGCAGGGGCTCAGGAGTTTTCCTGAAACAGCTTTTCCGAAGGAGGCTACTTTCAGATGGACGGTCGGTGGGAAAGTCTTCGCTTCCCCCCGCCATCGCTCCTCCTACACGCCCCGCGCTGCCGCTGCTGCTCCGAGCTGCAGCCGCTTTTTGGAGCATGCAGAGCAATACGGCACCCGAGCGGGGGGAGAGCAGTAAAAATAGCCTCTTGCAGCCTCCTGGGGCTCCGCTTCTCCCCGAGGGAGCTATGGCCAAGTGGGTCAGTCCCCCTGTGCCCAGTGGGGGCCTTTTTCCCCATGACCCCTTTTGAAGATGCTGTTTCCCCTGAGGAAGAGGAGGGATGGCTCTGCAGATCAGCCGGGCAGAACGACACCGAGCCCTCCTCAGCCTCTGGGACGAACAGTCCGTGCTGCTGCAGACAGGGCTGGGTTATGGCTGGAGACTCCCTAGCCCTGGCTGGGACATGGGAGGGCAAGAGGGCAGCAGAGGCAGGGATGGAGCAGCAGCAATGGGTGCAGGGTGCACTTACCAATGTTGGGGTGCTTCAGGAGACGGCAGATCCGGGCTTCTCGTTCCAGCTTCTGGTGATCTGAAAGAGGCAACGGCCCTAAATTAGGATCTGAGGAAGGGAATCAATGGCTCTCAGAGAGGTGTTGGCACAGGAAACCTGGGGGACAGAGCAGCTTTTTTTTGGTTGGTTTTTTTTGTTTGTTTGTTTTGGTTTTTTGTTTGTTACGGATTTTGGGATAAGTTCTGCATCAGGGCACAATTGGGCACAATCCCAGCACAGATGCAGTCCCTGGCTAAGCCCCTCAGGCACTGATGCCATGGGCAGTCTTGGCTTGGAATGATCCCTCGCTCTCCCCTCTCCCTTCTCTTTGCTGAGCAATCTCCGATCCCCTCCCAAACACCCTGGATTTGCCTGGGTTGTCCTTGCTGGCAGCACTGCTCCTTTCTCCTATTCACCCAGGCACAGCAATCAGCCAGGACATTGCCAGCCTCGCGTGGTACAATCGGAGTGATTGAAGGCAGAGTGAACCAGTGAGAAGTGTGAGGATGAAATGAGGCTATGGGCTTCACTCCCCCTCGCCATCGTCAGCCATTCCACACCAGGGCTTTGCTCTCCTACACTGCAGAACCCTATCTCAGAGCTGGTGCCTGTCTCCAAACAGGAAGCACAGGTCCCACTCCCCAGCTTTCAGCAAGCTTGGGGATGTGAGACAACAGAGCCCTGGGCAAAGCAAGCTGAGCTGAGCCAAAAAATCCTCCGCCCTGGGACAGCTCAGATTGAATCTGCAAATCATTTTGTTTCTTCCTCTGCCCCTCTCTCCTTGCTCACACCTGACCCAGCCACCCTGCATGGAGGTGCCTGACTGGAGGCATTTTGTGCAGGCACTCAGCAGCCAGGACAAGTGAGGATATAATTAGGGCTGCTGTCTCTCAGTGCTCTCACTGCTACCTTGCAGTTCACACCCCAGAGTCTCGCTCTGCATCAAACCAAACCTGGGTGTCTCCGACCGCTGAGCCGTGAAAGCAGCACAGCCCCTTCTCTGCAGGGCTGCAGCTTCCCCAGAGCTCAGTGTCCTGTCCCAGAGGCACCCTGGGCCTTGGGGTGAGCTTTGCAGCCTGTGCTGGAGGCTCTGAGCTGAAGGCTGAATAACCTTGATGGCCTCATGCAGCTCCCCACATCCAAGGGTGACAACCTTCCCAGGGTGGGACAGGGTGACAAGGAGAGGGTGGAGTTCAGGATGTTCTCACAACTGAAGTCCATTGTGGGGTCAGTGATGGGGATGGGATGGAGGGACAGTGTGACCAGTGGGGCAAGCATTTCACTGGGGACATGGGTTACTGCCTCTCCTACGCCACAAACCCAGCTCCTGCACACACCCAAACCCCATTTTGCCTCCAAAATCTCCACCTTCTCTCCTCCTGGCCCCTCTGTGCTGGCAGCCAGGAGGATATCTAAAGAAACAGGCCATGACTGGGGATGTTTTTCAGCTCCTCTCACCTTCTCCCCACTTCTCTCCTGCCTGCCCTTTGTATCTGGGGAAATGCCATCCTCCCTGCCAGCTCTGCAGGAATGGGGGGTTCCAGACCATTAGCCAGAGTCGCTGGTGATTCCAGCTGGCAGAGCAGGGAAAAGAACCCCAGTGAAGCCTCTCCAGGGGACTGCTGAGCACTACAGGGACAGCACAAACCCCCGGAGAGAACAGAGAGGGGCAACCAGCCGGAGGAGGCGAGCGGAGGCAGGAGGGAGCAAAGGAGGGCGGCTCAATCTGCTGCTCCAGGCAGCCCTGAAAACTGGGAGGCGTTTGCCAGCTGGGGTACACGGGCAGGAGCCAAGGGCTGAGCCCAGCTCTGCACACCCTGCCCAGAGCCCAGCCTTTGGCTTGGAAGGAAGAAAATGATCTGCATCCCTGAAGAGGGGCAGGGTCGGTGCTGGAGGACCTCAGGGGCTCGGTGCTGGTGCTGTGCCGCTTTGGCAGCGCTGTGGGAGGGATCCTGTGACACGCTGGTTTAATTCCAGGTCAGAAAGGAGCTTGTCACTCTTTTCTGCATTTCATTTTGCCCTCGGAGGTCAGCAGTGGAACTGGGAGAGACGCCGAGGGAGGTTAATTAAACCCTCCTGGCAGGGTGCTTCCTTCCAGCACACATCCTGCACTCCCGACAGCCTGGGAGGAGCCGGAGCGGGGACACGGCATCTGCTGCCTCATCCTTTCAATCCACCTCATCACAGCTCCTCTGCCAGGTGGGGCAGAGGGGGGCAGAGGGGTCCCTGGCTTGGGGCAAGGGCTGCTTGATGATTTCTGTGCTGGCTCATCTCAGCCTCACTAGAGATAGTCCCACCAGGACAGACCCTCCAGCGCCTCTTCCAGCAGCAAACAGCCCATGTGCTCCACCAGAGCAGTGGCAGCAAGGGGTGAGGGCCCATTTCCAGGTAGAAATGAAGTCAAACCCCCCCCCCCCCCCCCCAGCCCATGTGCTCCACCAGAGCAGATAGCAGCAAGGGGTGAGGGCCCATTTTCAGGTAGAAATGAAGTCAAACCCCGCCCCCCCCCGAAGAGATATTCCCCTTTCATTAATGTAGGTATGTGGGTAGGAAAACTTACAGACCCCAGAGCAGGGGCCCTCTCAGGAAGTTATGCTTCCAGAATAACTGTGCTGCCCTGCACCCAAAGCTGACTTGTTGCAAGGCTGTTACCATCATCTTGCTGCAATATGTGTGCAGGGTGGTGGGGGGGTCTCAGGGACAGAAATGGGGTCCTCTGGCTCCTGAGGCAGATTGGGGTCTGGGAGTTCCCCTGAGCCTTGGCCCTGTGATGGGATGGGATGTGGCAAGCAGCCACCAAGGCACCTCCACGGGATGTTCACCCCATCCATCAAGGAGCTCAGGGAATACCACAGTGGGGACAGGGTGGGATGAGGGGTCCCCACCTCATTGCACATCAAAGGCATCACTCCAGCACCATGCAGAGGGGACAAATTCCCCACTACACAAGCCCTGCTCACCTCTTGCCTTCCCAAAAACACCCTCAGTACTTACCTCGAGCAGAGAGCTTCTTGGTGTTGATGATCTTGGCCGCATACTCTTGTCCTGCCAACACCTTCACGCATCTCCGGACGATGGAGAAAGCGCCCCTGAGAACGGGAGAAGCCAGAGGTGAAGGGCTTGGTGTAGGAGCAGGCACAGCTCAGCCCTCGAGTGGCTGTGGGGTGAGGGGCTGCCACAGGCATGGGAACTAGGATGGGATGGGGGTAGGAGCTGACTGGGGCAGGGACTTTTGCAAAACCTGGAGGGATCTCAGCCAGCTTCCCTGCACCACTGTCCTTGAAGAATGATGGGAGGAGGCACATGCAGACCTAGAGAGGAATGTGGGCTTCTCTCCTCCATACTCCTCTGGGACACCCCAGGCACTGTGCACTTTTCCTCCTCTTCCTCCTGGCTTTGCCCTACCTGTTGCCAGGAGGGAAGGGGCAGTGATTTACAGGAGGTGCTGGTTCCCAAGGGAAACCGTGGTGGCTGCAGCTGCCACGTAGCTCTCGGCCACTTGTGTGTGTTCTAGACCTTTCAGTCACAGCAGGACTTGGCAGCTGTGACCAGTGCCAGATTTCCCCCCGTCACTGCAAAACTGTCACCCAGGCAGGGACAGCCCAGGGGACCCTGTGAGGATGGAGCCCAGCTGGACAGGGATGGATGCTGTTGCACCTTGCACATGTGCAAAGCTCTCCTGGGGTCTGGCAGGTGAGCGAGCACGAGCTTGGGACACTCCAAAGAGTCCTGTCTGCCCTGGTACCCCCTGCCCCAAGTCCTGCCGGCTCGGGCACTGCCAGTGCCGGCGCAATGCTGGGAGCTGCAGCGCTGCAATCACACACACATGCACGCTCCAGCCCTGCTGAGCACAACCTTTGTGCCAGGTTCCTGCCAAACCTCTCCAATCGTTAAAACAACAACTATCAAAAGCAATCCCACCTCCTGCCCCACCCTCCCCCACTCCCCTTCACCCCACTCCAGCTCCCTGCCGAGGAATAAAAGGCCGCGGGCTGGCGGGAGCGGCGGGTAATTGATTTTAGCGGCGGGGGCGGCTGGAGACGGGCAATTTGGGTTTGAATGTGATTTTTAGGAGAGCAGGCGAGCAGCGGGTGTGGAGGGATGGGGATGGAGCCCCAGCAGAGCTGGCAGCCCACGCGCCCAGCGCGGAGCATCGCTCACGGCACGTGCCAGGCAGGAGTTGGGGGAAAACATCCTGGTGCTTCCCAGCTTCCCCGTCCTGCCATTTAATCCTGGCTGCTGAAAGAGCTGAGCTGTTAATATCCCTGAATCCTGGGGAGGAATTAACTGGAAAGGGTGGGCGAAATGCTTCATATCCAGCTTGCCGTAGGTAGGCAGACCAGAGCTATTGGCAGTTCTGTGGTCTCGCTCTCTTCATCCTGCTGGGAACCCCACACTGTGTAGGGTTTGTGGGCTCGTGTGGATCCCCGGGACTTTTCTTCTCTATGTTTTTTATCTAAAGACATGTGTGATGTTTCTGTAGTGGCAGGACAGTCTGCAGCAGAGAGTGCAGCAAGCAGGGATGTCCCTCTGCCCCAGCTCAGGGTTTCACTGCAGAACCCAGCATGAGGCTGGAGGGCTGGGGGTGTCCCAGACCCACTGGAGGCTGGGGACCAATGGTCACTCCTGGTCTCAGTGTCCACAGCCACTTGCTCACCTATTTATTGGAATTGAGCAGCGAAAAAGGGGGAGCCATGGGAAGCGGATGTTTTATTCCCCCATCTGCATTCCTGGCTCTTGGCTCCTCCAGACCTTCCTAACAGAAACCAAATGTCTGTTTGTGGTCTGTAAAGCATAAACAAAACCCTGTGTGCCTGGAGGGGGGGTGGAACATGGAGCACTGGATGCAGGTGCAGGATACCCAGGGAGACAGTGTACTTGCTGTATCCCCATCCTTGTTCCACTTGGGTCCTTCAGTGGGTCTGCATTGGCCAGGAGCCCTCCACATTGGGTGTTTGACCCAGTTCATTGGCCAGGGGCCCTCCACATTGGGTGTTTTACCCAGTTCATTGGCCAGGAGCCCTCCACATTGGGTGTTTTAACCAGTTCATTGGCCAGGAGCCCTCCACATTGGGTGTTTGACCCCCAGCCAGGCTCTACTCCCTGTGCCGGGCTGCTCCCTTGCTACTCAGTTCCATGTAGGATTTTTCCACCCTAGGGGGGAAAAAAAACCCTTTTCTCCATCTAAATACATCATCTTCATGGCAAAGGCAGCATCCCCTTCCACACCAGGTGCTCATGGAGCACTGCAGGCACTGCTGGGGGTGCCAGGCAGGGAGCTCAGCCCCCCTGTGCTGCAAGAAACCCCTCTGGAAGGAAGGAATCATGTCCTGTTCCCTGGCCATGGGCAGCAGCGTGTCCCTTTGCTCCCAGGACCATTTGCTGGGTCTTTGGGTGGGGATCACCCCAGCCCTGGTGGCAGCTGATGTGATCTCTGCCTGGCTTGGATGAGACAGCATGTCCCAGTATGAGCAGGGGACAGGTACATCACCTTCAGGGCCATGGGTACAGACAGTGTCCTTGTCACCTGGCTGGCTGCCCCCGCAGGGTGATGTTGGACCCCCAGCCCAGCACAAGCCCTGTCTCTGCAGCCCCGAGCGCTGGCACTGCTGAGCCCCAGCCCTGCAGCCTCTGTCCCTTGATCCCTGGGCCAGACATGACCCCATGCCTTGTCCCCACGGCTTTCCCCACCAGCTCAAGCAGTGGCTTTGCCACCAGGATGCTCCGCTTCTCCCTTTTTCACACCTTCCCTGCCAGTGCCCGGCTGTGCTGCTGCCACCCTCCCTCTCTTCAACACCTCCTCCTCCTCCGAGGCATTTTTTCTCCTTTCTAGAGAGAAGAGTGTGGGCTGGGGATTTTTTGTTCCTCCATTTTTATTTTTTTTTTTCCTTTTTAATAAGCCCCCTCTCCTGCAGCTCCGGGAGCGGAGGGGCTGATCCTACGGCTCGGCACGGTAATTGTCTCCAGCCTCTCCCTGAACCTGCTGCGGGGGCGGATTTGGAGGCGCCGATGGAGCTGCACTTCATGTTTGTCCTACTCCGGGGGGCCGTGGGCAGGATGCTCTCCCTGTCCCCCCCGCTGCCCCCCGCCCTCCGCCTGATTCCCTCCTGCAAGCGTGGGGGATCGGAGCAGCCCTTCCCTCGCTCGGCTTTGCGGGGGCTGCCGCAGGAGTGGGTTTTCCCCGGCTCCGTGTCCCCCGCTCGGGACAGATGTCCTCCCATGCTTGGGAGGTGCAGGGATGTGCCGAGGGCTTGTGCCTCGCTGGGCAGACCCCGCAGATCCCCCTCCCCATCTCTGCCTGCCCCCAGAGCCGCACCGTGGTGCTGCCATCCGGTGTGTGGCATCTCAAACCCCACCTGCCCGGCTGTCAGGGTGGGTGACAGCCGAGCAAACGGCAGAGAAACAGGCTGGGTGCAGCAGCCCGGCAGCCAGACCTGCCAGCCGGGCTGGGGACACACCGTGTGCCCCACAGCAGCCCGCCCCAGTCCCTTGGGGACAGCAAACTCAAGGTGGACCCTCTCTGCTCTGAATCCTTGCAGGACGCTGCTCCCTGCCAGGGTCTGGTGCGGGGAGAGCCCTGCCAGGACAGACCCACCCGACTGGCACCGGGAGCATCTCTCCGGAGGAGGAACGACTCTTCCCAGCTGCCGCAGCAGAGCAGAGGTGCGGCACTTCGTCCTGATTTCCCTCTCTAAGCCCATGAAGCAGAAATCTCCCCGTGGGAAACCGCTGATTTTTGAATGTGCCAGGATGTGCTGGAAACCATCCCAGTGGAAAATCCCCAACCAGCCCCACAGCAACTTGGCTAACCTGGCGAAGCCCCTAACTCGGGAATACCTCAGCGCTGCTGTTGTAGCTGCCCTCTTCAGTGGATGGAAGAGCTGTGGGATGCACCGAGCTGGGGCTGCTGCCCCTGCATCACCCCGGGACTGGGGTGGTCGGGGGCGATGCTCGTAGGGGCTGGTGAGCTGCTGTGCCAGCTTTGCTCCTTTATTCCTTTTAAAATGCATCTGTCCAGGTGGTTTTAGACCACAGTGCCGGGCAATGCAGGCAGCCCCTGAGCCTGGGTGCTCAGCCCTCCAGTCAAAGCACCCACCCAACAAAGCATCACAGCCCAAGTACCTCCAGGAGCCCTCCTGGTCTTCCCTCATCACTCCTGGCCTGCAAACTCCCCTCCACATCCCCACAGCCACCTCTGCCCAGCCAGAGCCCCACAGCCTCACCACAGGCACAGAGCAGCCACTGCCTCATCTGCCCATCCCCTGCCACCACCACGAAGCCCTAGAGCCCTGAAAAGCCAAGAAAGGTCTGGAAAAAGCAGGTCCCATATCCCACCTTGCCACCAGCTCCCCGGAGGGTGCCCATCCCCCTGCCTGCATTGCCAGCTGGGGCTGTCCCCGCCACAGGGACCCACTCCCCAGCCCAATCCCATGCTTCCACCAACCCCTCTCTGTCACCCTGATGCCACAGGGACGGGTGTGAATGTCCCGGGACGGTGGGGAGTCCATCTGCCTCCACGGAGCTGCACTTGATAGCAGCACCCCGGTGCCACAGTCTGGCTGGGGAATGTGAGCAGCACTCAGCCCAGCCAGCACAAAGTCCTCCCGTCTCAGCCTCTCCATTTGCCCATCTCTGCCCTCTCCCTTCTCCCTCGCCCCCGTTCCACACGCCCACGTGCATGTGGGCACACGCTCAGGCGCAGGCTGCTCTGTGCCGGGCGATGCGGGGCTGCGGGGTCGGAGCATCCCTGTGCCCAAGCATGGACAAAGCTTTCCCTGCGGAGCACAGGCACCCTGAGCCCACCACCACGCTGCCAGCCACTCCAAAGGGACAGTGGCCACACGGCCCAGATTTACACACCGGCTCCAAAAAAAGGCACAGAAACCAAAACAGAGGCACATGCCTGCTCACTGCTGCGCCCGTTTGTAGCCACACGCTGGGCGGGACGCAGAGCATCCCTCCACACGGGGAACCTGGCATCCCCTGCTGCACCCGGGGGTGCTCAGTGCTCCCCAGGATCCCCTCGATGGGCAGAGGCAGCTCTGTTTGCATACACACACACAGATCCAGGCACACACGATGCCACCTGGACCCGAGGAGCTGAGCCCTCCCTCGCAGGAAAGCAGGGTCAGACAGGGCTATGGCTCACCCGCACTGGGACAGGGGTGGGGAATACCCTGGATCTTTCCAAAAGCCACCAGGATTCTCTGGGGGCTGCCAGGCAGACTGGGTCTCCTGCAGGTCTGGTTAATCCCCAGTGAATCCCCACAGATAAATGCCCTAAAGAAATGTGAAGGGTGTCCACTGCTTTGGCATTCCTCCTCAGCTGTCCTGTCCCTCCTCCCGGCTGAGGAACTTCCCAAGGGAGCTGGCAGCCTTCTTTTTTGGGAGCAGCTTTTCCATAAGAGGGGCAGCCGAGCCCTTCCCAGGCAACTCCAGACCTCTGGGGTGTCCCAAGCCCCCAGCCAGGCACCCATCAGCAGCCCCTGAACTCAGGTAGAGACAGAGAAGCAGGTCTGGGGCTGGAAGATCCCATCCTCACTCGCATGCCCTCTCTGATTCCCACTGCATTCTCCCCGTGCCCATCTCCTTTCCCTCATCTCCAGCAGTTCCCAGCTCCGCTGAGTCTCTCTCCCAGCCAGGGCACAGCCCCTCTCTGAGCATCCCAGCCCCATCTCCAACTTACTTGCCCAGTTCCTCAAAGAGCTGGTACTCCTCAGTGAAGCGATTGCAGGTGATGGTGGCCATCCTGAGGGGCTGGAAATGCTCCCTCCCAGTGCGGAGTTTGGGGCAAGCAGCTCTCCTCTCGCTCCCTCCCTCTCCGTGTGCTCCCGGGGCTCTCTCCTCGCTGAGGTAAATAAGGGAATATATTTGATTGACAAGCCCAGAGATAATGATGAGGGCAATTTGTCTTCTCAGCTTCACAAGCCTTCGTCAGCATCGCCGTCCCCATGGTGACCACCGCTGCCAGAAACGCCCTGTTTCTGTTGCCGGGGCAACTGCTTCCCAAACCCGCCGCCCTCCGTGGGGACCAGGGCCCTGCTGGGACCCGGCCCGGGGGCTGCCCGGGGGTCACCCACCTGCTGCCGAGGGGGGATGTCTAAAATATAACTATTAATGGCAAATTAAAGGCTGTGGCAGTGGTAAAATAATTGGGGCAAAAAAGGTTTCCATGGAAACCGTGGTTTCCATGTTGCAGGAGGATGCTGTCACCCCAGCAACTGCTTATCCCCCCCCCCCCAAAAAAAAAAAAAAAAAAATACAGGCCCTGCTGCTACCTGCAGCAGCATTCCTGGGGGCCCTGGGGGCTGTGGGATGGGGACACGCTGCAGCAGGAGGGAGCAGGTGCAGCAGAAGTGTGTCAGGAGAAGCTGGAGAAATCATGGCAGGTCCCCAGATCCCCACACCATCCTGCCTTCAGCCAGGATCCCCAGAGGGGCTGGCCCTGATCACACTGCAGGGGAGGGCTGGCTGCTCCCCACTGCCTGCTTTGCACACTGTGTCCCCCAAGGGCCCTGGGGTTCCCGTGGAGCAGCTCCTGAGGGTCCCCCCAGACAGGGATGAGCAGCCTGGCCTGAAGCACAGCTAGAGGGGAGCAAGGGGCTGTGTCCAGGGTGCTGTGCCCCTGGGTTGCCCAAGCCAGGGTAAAAAGGGGGAATAGGAGGAAGGTCTGGTCCCCCAGTCCTCGCACTTTTTGTTGCTGGGTCTCCTCTCTGCTGTGCTGAACATAAGAAAGCACAAAAAGTGCAATAAAAGTGGAGTTGTGAGGTCCAAAACCTCAGGAAAGGGGTTTCCCTCTGAGTCCCCACCAGCCCTCACTAGGGATCCAGCAGCACCCCCTCTGTCTACACCACCCCTTGCACTTTCCACCTGCTGACTTCCCCAGAAGAGCTTTCTACTACACTTTTATCCCAAATCTGGATGATTTTGCAGCAGCAGGGCCCTCCTCACAACGGGAGAAGGGACTCCCTGTGCCAGCTGGGAGAGCATTGCCTTTGGCAGCTGAGATGGATTGAGTTCCCTTTCAGGCTGACATGGAAGGGTTAAAAGGAAAAGAAAAGGTTCTAACCAGACAAAAATAGGGAGAAATCTTTGAGAGGGGAGAGAGGAGGAGCAGAGAGGGAGAGAAGAAAGGAGGTGGAAGTGGAGGAGGACAGCAAGTGGCGGAGTGAGGAAGAGGAGGGGGAGGAGGAGAAAGGTCTAATGGCTTTTCCATTAATTGCACCATTACCCACCTTCATCCCCCCTTGCACCCCTGCATCCAGCCCCCCGCTCCTGGCTGGTCCAGGGGACCCTGCTGGCAGAGCAGGGACTGATTCCCAGCCATGGAAGGGCACAGGGATGGGGCCACAGTCCCCAGGGGCTGATGACCTCCAGACCCACGCTGGCCGTGCCCTGGCATGGGCAGAGCACACCCGGCACCCTCACTTGGGCTGCAGGCAATGCACATGTGCCATCTGTGCCCCGGGGACACGACAGTCCCCAAAACGCCTCCAGGCATCTGCACAGCTCCTCCCCACGCTGCTCCCACAAAAAAAAAGGGGGTTCATTCCCCACCCCAGGGCTGTGCCAGGAGGTGGGGGGCTGCCATGGGGGCCGGTGCATCCGGATGTTTATGGGAGTGCTTTTCTCCTCCAGCATTTTGCTGCCAGCCCCCAGCAGCTCCTTGGAACCCTAGAGGCAAGAGCAAGAGCCCCCCACTCCCAAGACCCCCTGGCTGCCCGTGGGCAGCTCTGTGCCCCTGCCTCACTCCCACCTCCCTCCCACCTGCGCTGCTGTTCGTGTCCCCGTGAGCTCCGCAATGTGACCTGCCCCCCTCCCGTGCCCACCCCCACACTGCCACACGTGCTCAACCCCACACGCGTGACTCTGCGTGCTCCCGGAGCCAGGGGGAGGGATCTGTCCCTTCCTTCCCCCCGAGCCCCTGCTGCAGCCCAAACCCTCACCCGGGCAGGGGGTGGTGGCACAGTCCCCCACCTGCCTCCCTCCCCAGGGTTCTCCTGCCTGGCAGAGACACGGCTCTCCAGGAAAAGTTTCTCCCTCCCTGCTCTTCCCTCTATTCAATTTTTTTCTTTTTCCTCGACGTTTTTCCTTCTGAGGGTAAGGGGGTGTCAGACTTCTGCATGCTGAACATGCTCTGCTTTGCTGATAATGCTTTCCCAAGCAGGAACTGCTGTGTGGTCCCAGTCCTGGGTGCCTGGGGACAATCCAAGGGGAGCAGGAGCTCTGGGTGGAACCTTCCACCTGTGGGCTGGGGGCTCCCCTGTAGGGGGGAGTAGTCCCAGTCCTCTCCCAGAGGCCTCAGGATATTGTTAGGATGGGTCTGTTCCCAGCCATCCCAAGATTTGCTCCTGCAGGGCTTTGGGAGCCATGCTGCTCTCCTGCTGCCATGCTCGGGTCTGGCCACCTGATGGAGACCTCCATCCCCAGTGCTCCTCTCCATCACTGGGCTGGCCTCTCCAAAAATGCATCCTGCTCTCCACGCCCTGCTCCAGCTGTGCCTGCAGAGCTTTGGTTTCTGCATCCCAGCACGGGGCTGCCCCAGGGTAGGCACCTGAGGTTGGATGCTGAACCCCAACCACACGGGATGGGCAGCTCAGGATGGATCCACGTGTCCTGGGGGGCTGCAGCAGGTGCCCCTGCCCCCAGGGGATGGGGCTTGCAGCAGTGCCTCACACACCAAACCAGCCAGGCTGCCAATTACACACTGTAGAGATCCCAAAATTACTGGGACAGTTTCACATGCAAGCTGGGGTCTGGGGGATGCTCAGTTGCTGTCCTCTGGGAAGCTGAATTTGGGGTTATTTTTAGATAAGATTATAAATACTGTGGTGAGGAGAGCTGATTTACATTTAGGGCTGTGTTTGCAAACGTGCCCTGTCCCTATGGGCCCAGCACTTGCTCCTGCAACCACAGGAAGGTGCTTTAGGCTGAGACAGGGTGTCCTCAGTGCCACCCGCTCCCCTACAGCAGGGTTCATAGGCAAAAACCCTCCTGGTGACATGTCCATGATACTTGGGGACACTCAGCAGGTGCCATGTGGCTCCCTGGAACCACTGTGCACTGGATCTGAGTAGAGGAACTTGCAAAACCACATGTCCTCAGGTCACTGGCATGAGAAAGAGCACAAGTGTCCCTGATGCAGAGCACCTTCTGAGGTGCCCAGGGTGCTCTGCCACTCTGCCACTGGGGCAGTTTGCTGGGATGCCCATCCCCTGTCCTGATTCTGGGCTTCTTCCCTCTCTCGGGTGGGAGTTCCCTCAAGGCTGGAGAGCCTCTGACGTACCCCCAGTCCCGCCTGATGCATCCCATCCCTATTCCATCCCCGTCCTATCCCACTCCCCTCCTCTTCCCAGCCCAGCCCAGCCCAGGCCAGCCCCACCCTCCTCTTATCCTCCTCCCCATCTCTATCCCATCCCAACTCCATTCATTCCCAGCCCATCCCCTTCCCGCTCCAGCCAGCAGGCTGGAAACAGCCCGGGTGGAGACAGCCGGTCCAAGGCTGCAGGGGCAGCCACCACCCCCCTCCATCCCCGAGGGTGCATCCCCTGCCCTTCCCTCCCAGCGCCCATCCTACACCAGCTCCTGGGGCTTGCCAGACACTTTCAAGGGAGGTTGGGAAGGAGGGGAGCCTCAGCCTGTTGTGAAAACACATCTCCCGGGTGCAGGGAACTCCACCGCCTGAGCATCTCTCCAGCTGCATTAACCCCTTGGCAGCCAGAGCGTGCACACTGTCCCAGGAGACTCCAGCTCTCTGAAAACATGGGATTTTGGCACATAGCTGTGTTTTTCCCAGCACAGACCACTAATGAAAATGGCTGTGATGAGGAGAACACGTGGCAGCAGCTGCATCTCCTTTCCCAGCCCAATGTTCAGACACAGCACAGCTGGAATCAGGGGTGAAGGACAACTGCTGTCCTCGGGCTGGAGGCTTTGCTCGCTCCAAGCACCCAGAGATGCTCCTGCCTACTCCTCCTCTTTGTTTTCAGGGACTAAGGTTTTCCTTCAGCTGTTTCTTCTTGCAAAGATTCAGAATTCAACTCTTTTTAATTAAAAATACAGATGACAGCAGATCCACCACTGTGGCCAGGCTGACTGCAAACCCAGCATCAGCCCAGCAGATCCAAACCTGGAAAGAGGAAGTGTGACCAGATGAACATTTTCATGGGGATGTTAGTAAAAAGGGAAGGGAGAAAGATTGAGCATCTTTTCATGGAAATTTCCATTTTTGAAGAAAAAGAAAAGAAAAGAAAGATTAAACTTGGATGCGTTTATGTAAATATGGAAATGAAAGCTGTTTCCCGAGCCTTGTCACCACCTCATGTCCAGCCTTGCTCTCCCATTCCCTTCAGCACCAACTCTCCTTCAGCTAATATTTGTTCCCAAGCCCCTGCAGCATCACCCCCTGCTCTCCCCTGGCTTTGGCTCTGCCTGCAGCAGCCTCCTCTTCTTCAGCAAAGTGTTGCTTTATTTTCAGCAACTGCTTGGCTTTGCCAAATGGCAGCCGGTGCCGCAGTCCCGCTGATGGTGCACATCCCCAGGGAGCAGGCTGGCTGATTTGAGGTAGTGTGAGGATGTGGAGCATCCTCTTGGGGCTCACCTCCACCCAGGCGATGCCGTGGGGACCAGTCCTCTTGGAGCAACATGCTAAGGGAGCAGGGATGGAGATGGGGCTGATGGAGGAGCTGGGTCCCCTCTGAACCCTGTGCTAGGGATGTGCCTGCAGGGATGCAGGGATGCAGGAGGCAGCGGGGTGGGATGGCACAGCGATGGGCGTGCGCGGCGCTGCGAGGATGGCACACACGCTGCCACACTCCAGCTTTTCAAACTCCTTCCCAGCTCTACAAGAAGAGGCCTCCTCTCTTCTGCCTTGCTGTCAGCTGGTTTTTTTTTCCTTTGTTTCTACAGAAAATCCCAATACCCCCAAATAATCCAGCTAAGAGTAAGAAAAAAAAAAATACAAACATGTCATTTTCTTCCCATCCTCATCCCTCTCTCACACACGGGGCTTGAAAGAGCACTGAAAGGTATTCAGTGTGCACGCTGCCAATTGTCACATCTTTCAATGACAGATTTTAAATGAATGTTATTTTGCAAGGGAGAAAGAGAGGGGGGAAAAGAAAAAAAAATAGAAAGCCCACACTGCTCATCCAAGAGCTGACAAGTCCTAACGGGCCTCATTTTCCAGAGACAAAAATAACTATTTTCAAAATTCACAGCAGGGCCTTCGCCTACACACGCTGCACCAAGAGAAACCTGTGGGGAGAAATGTAAAACACATTGTGTAAATGGAAATGCACCATGCATCCAAAACGATTTTGAAGCTATTTACCCCCTTCCATCCTCGCCAGCTCCCCTGCGAGCGCACGTATGCGCGCTCTCACCCCGCCGAAGGCGCGGGGGCCCGGAGCTCTGCTGGCTTCCCTGGCCCCTGGCGATGGGATGGGCTGGCTCCCCTCAGCAGCGGATGATGGGGAGGTGTTTTCCTCCCCACGCGTGCGCTGCTGGAAGAGCAGTGCCCATCTGCAAGGAGGGGATGTGGCGCGGTGCTGGCAGGCGGGAGACGTGCCCATCATCCCTGTTCCCCACCACGGCTTCAAGTCCTGCAGCTACAAAACAGCAGATCAGCTTCTGCAGAGACCTTCTTGAGATCTTCCCTCTGCCCCAGGTTCAGCAGTGGGCTGTGGGACAGGGACAGCTCCAGCACTGGGTAGGGGCAGACAGGGGTGGTTGTCTGGTTGGATGCGTAGGATTCATAGGGAGGAACAGGGGTGCCTAGAGGCTTGCACATGAGGGGGGTGTCCAAGCAAATTTTGGGTGAAAGGCTCTGCTCTACCCATGTCGAATCCACTACCAGAGCCTGGAGCAAACCAGTCTCCCAAATGGGGGGCCAAAGACAACCACCTGTCCTCTGGGAGCATCCAACCATGCCTCCATGGGCCACAGATCCTCACCAGGGCTGCTCCCAGCCCCCCAGGGCAGTGGAGAGGGGAAGCCATAGCCCCACATGAGGTCACTGTAGCAACATGACTTAGTCCAGCCACAGTGATCTCAAGTCTGACATCCATGGTCAGGAATCCAGCCCTCCACAAAGAAGCAATGTGGTCGTGGGTTTGGGGGAGGCCCTCAAGTTCCCAGAGCAAGAGCAAAGGTTGCAGCTGCTTGGCAGTAGGCTGCAAGCCAGGAGCAAATAGAGGGAAATGGTGAGGGTTAACGTGAAGGCAGAGCCCCCATGCCTCCTCCTGCCCTTTTGATGGCCAGCACTTAAAGCCAAAATTGGCTGCAGAATCCTTGACGAAAGAGTCTCTCTCTTTGGAAGCAGCTGTGCAGGGCCAGCCCAGCTCAGCACAGTCATTCACCACCACCAAGCACCGCAGCAGACACCACATTGACCTTCCTCACCCACGGGGAGCAACTCCCTGTGGCCACCACTCCAGCCAAGGAGAAGTGTTTTGGAGTGAGCCCTGGAGCAACGGAGAGCAAGAGAGCACTGGCCACCTCCCTGGCTGTCCTTCTCCCTCACTCCCATCCCACGGCAATGCAGTCCAGAGCTCCACCCTGGCCAGGATGGGTGGATGCTGGGGGAGTGTCCCATCAGATGCGGTTGGACATGAGCCTGGTGTTCAGCTTGCGGAAGAAGGAGCGCAGCTTGCAGATCTTGCACTTCTTCTTCTTCTTGTTCCTGCTTTTCAGGGACTCCCGGCTGCCTTCCCACTCCTCGCCATCATCTTCACTGGCCCAGGGTCCCCAGGCACCGCCGTTGAAGTCTGGGTGAGCCCGGGGGTTCTCCGCAGGGTACCGCACCGGGATGGCCGTCCGGTTGTAGTGCACCAACCTCATCAGGAGGGTTCTGACCACGTCTGGGCGCTGCTCTGAGAGGTCATAGCGCTCGTAGGGGTCGGCAGTGATGTTGAAGAGCCACACGGATTTCCTCAGGCCATCAGTGAGGCGCTCCAGGTTCCACCAGCTCCCTGGGAAGTTGGTCAGGGTCTGTGGGGGTATCCAGTCACTGTACCCTGGGTCACCAGTGAGGAGTTTCCACTCCCCAACCCGGATGGAAGCTTGCACAGCTGTGTTCCAGATGCCGAAGCCATCCTCCAAGGAGCCGTACTTGGCATGGTTGTACAAGGGGTCAATGTTGTGCAGGATTTCGGTGCGTGGTGACTCTTTGCCCTCACTGATAGCAGGCCAGACATCATAGCCATCCAAGCCTTGGACATTGCTCAGGTTGCCCCTGGCCAGGCTGACCAGAGTAGGATACCAGTCTGTAATGTGAATGAGCGCCCAGCTTGTCCGACGCTTGCGCTTGATCAGGGGACTGTGCACAAAACCAATGCCACGCACTCCCCCTTCCCAGTACGTCCCTTTGCGACCCCGTAGTGGCCAGTTGCTTCCCCCGGAGAAGGTCTGCCCGCCGTTGTCCGTGGAGAACACGATCACACTGTTGTCATAGTACCCATACTTCTTGAGGGCCCAGGTGATGTTCTTCACCGCCTCGTCCATGCAGGTGACCATGGCCGCGTACTTGCGGCGGGCGACGTTGCCCATGGAGCGGTAGCGGTAGATGTACTCCTTGGGAGACTGCAGGGGCGTGTGCACCGCTTGGAAGGCCACGTAGATGAAGATGGGCTCCTTGGGGCTGTGGGAGGCCAGGATCTTGCTGACGCGCTGGGCGTAGAGGAAGGTGGAATACTTCCCGCTCTGGTCCCAAGCCACGTCCTCCCCCTCGTGCAGGTCGTAGCCGCAGACGTCCGGCCCGTCGCAGTTGTCATAGGTGTAATAATCCACGTTGCCTGTCAGGGAGCCCAGGAAGGTGTCAAAGCCCCGGCGAGTGGGCAGGCACTCCTTCTTGTAGAAGCCAAGGTGCCACTTGCCCACCATGTGTGTGGAGTAGCCGGCTTCCTGCAGCTTCTGTGGCAGGGTGACCTGGTCGAGGGGCAGGCAGTTGGGCTGCCGAGGGCGGATGATGGAGTGCTGCAATCCTGTGTGGATCTGGTACCTGCCAGGAGGAAGAGCCAGAGAAAAGCAGTGGTGATGAGGAGCAGCACTGGGTGAGGACATGATGGCACTTCATGTGTTAGAGACCCAAAACAAATGCAGATTTCCATGTCACCCAACCCAACCCAATGAAGCAAGATCCAGCCAGGGACAGGGAGCTCCTCATCTGTCCGTAAGTACCAAAAGGAGATGCAAAGGACAAAGAGAGAGGCTCAGCAGACATCTCACAAAAATGCCACCATCATTTGTCCCACTGCTGCCAGCCTGGGGAGGTGGCTGGGCTGGGTCAGGGCTGGGCAGCACAAGCAAGAGGGTTCACAGTGCCCCACGTGAATGTCCCCATCATCTCTGTCCTCCCCTGCTTTGCACACCACAAAGATGTCTGGGACCCCTCAAGAACCATCAGAAGAGAAGTGAAGACTTTGCTTGGACCCTGGTGGGCTCCATCACCCCAAGGCAGTAGGTGATCACATCCATAGGCACCTCCCTGGGCCCATCCTCAGCAGGAGGTGGTCTGGTGGGATCTGCCTCCTACAGGGAGTGCTGACCACACAGCGCTGCTCCAGAGAAAGCCCCACCTATCCTAGAAGGCAGAATGGCCCAGGATAAGGGGACATCTGACTGTGCTGCCATGGGAGAGGGCAATGGAGCAACATCCAGCCTGTACTGGCCAGTGCACTGAACACGCATGCAGACAAAGCACAGACCAAGGGCCTCACAGCAAATCTCCAAGGGACAGTGTGTCAGGGACTACCTCGGGACTCAGCTCCTTGCCCAGCACCAAACACCTCCTGACTAGAGACCACCCTCTCCCAAAGTAACATCCATTACCCAGCAGCATCCACATTTTTGCTCTTGCCATGTGCCACTATTTATCCTGTGTGGAAATCAACTATTCACCTAGGAGGCTTTCTAGAGAAATCCAGATCTGCTGGAGGATCTCCATCCTCTGCCAACACACCAGGGCATCACTCTAGCAGCAAGTTGGGGTTAAGCCCCCTAAGAGAAGGGACCAAAGAGGGACATGAGTAGGCTGTGAGCAGGCACTGGCTTACCTGCCAGTTATCAGCTGGCTCCGGGACGGGGTGCAGATGGGCTGGATGTAATAGTTCTCCAGCTTCACACCCTCTGCTGCCAGCCTGTCCAGCGTCGGTGTCTGGATATCTGAGCCATGATAGCCGATGTCGTGGTAGCCCTGATCATCGGTCAGAATGAAGATGATGTGGGGAGGCCTGGGGAAGGTGGGGGGCAGTGATTTCTCCATGGGGTCTGTGGCCACATCGGCCACCAAACTGGGCTTCATCCAGTCCCAAGACAAATAGCCAAAGCTGAGCAGGCTGACGAGTGAGAAACCCGTGAGGGCATAGACGGCCATCCCGAAGCGCTGCGCTGCCTGCCAAGGGTGTTACTGTCCCAGCATCGCCTCAGAGCCACGACCACAGGAGGTCTCCCCCTCCTCCAGGAGGGCTCCCTGACCTAGAGGATGCTCCCCTCAAGCCCCGCAGCCGGTTTTGCGGGAGCAGCTTCCATCAAGGCACACTCGCGTGCACACAAAGAGCTTAATCCGCCGGGGCTGGGTTGTCTTCAGTCAAAGGAAAATAAGCCCCGCGCTGCTCCAATCACACACATCTGCACGGCAGGACGGGCTCCTCGCACGGACTGCCGGCGGCCCGGAGCGCTCGCCAGCGTCCCGAGCGTTGGAAACGCTTCCCGGCTTCCTGGGGCTTTCTCCCTGGTGTTATTTCTTTATGAAGAGCTCCACAAAATCCTCGTCAGACAAAGTTGCTGTGGCTTCTCGTCTGCTCCAGCCCTGCGCCTGCCCGGTATCCAGAGGGCTCGCTCGGGATACGCCGATCCTCGTCCTCAAACTCCTGCGGAAGAGGGTGCTAAAGTTCAAGCCCTAGGGGTGCCGAGCTCTCCTCCTCACTCTCCGGGCAAGAGCCGCCCTCTCCTTTTCCCAACCTCCGCTCCAAGGCACAGTCCCAACATCTGTCAGGAGTTGGTCTAAGCCGCCAGGTTTATGGGGAGCTGCCGGCCCGGCCCCTCCCAGCTCAGCAGCTCCAGCAAAAAGCTGGGAAGCTCCAGGGCATGCAGGGTCCTAAGCGGGGCATTCCCTGAGCCGCCGATGCTTCCCTCCCTGCTCGCACCGAGCCGCGTGACACATGGATCAGGACCCTTGGTGGGATGCCCAGCTGAAGCCCCCGCAGCATCCAGCCCGGGAGGGCAGCGGGAAGGACTGGATGTCTGGGAGGGATTGCTGGGGCCAGCTGCCCACACTGACAGGATCGTCATCCAAATAAACCCTGAACAAGGAGAAGCTGAAAAAACTTGTTTGAGCACCCTTACTGTTAATAAAACCACCCGGGGACTTCCAGAGCACTGAGTGGTGGGTGCTGCTGCACATGTTTTCCAAGTAGGGAAACTGAGGCAGCGAAGGGCCATTGTCACATGAGAGGGGCAAGGTTTGGTGGGAACCAGAGACTTCTGCCAGTGCAGGGGTACTGATCTGAGCTAGGGGTGCTGGGACAAGGGGCCAGTGCCCTGATGCTTCAGGGAGGGGTTTGGCAGAGATGAGCAATGGCCCTGTGCAATTCCTTCTGCAGGGCCAGCATTCATCAGGAAGCCCTCGTGCCTGGTATGCATCTTGTCCCCCCCACCTTCCCAGCCAAGGACATGGCCCAGGAAGGAGGATTTTCAGCACAAACCCACCCACATTCACACACCCCTGTCAGAGCTGGGAGCTGAGTCCTGTGGCTGTTTACAGTCCCAAAATGATGGGGACCCGAGGGGTCCCAGTACACTGGGCACCCCAGCAGCCCCCAGCCCAGCCACCCCACCTGCCTTTACAACTGCAGGGTTGTGGTGGGGGCTCGCTGGGGGTCTGGGAGGGCTCTGCCTTCAGAACTGGCTCAGAAGAGCAGATGAGACAGATGGATCCATGTCCCCTCCCTGGGCTCCTCCCCCACTCCCTGTCCTTCCATTGACCCTCCAGTCCCCCCTGCCCCACGCCAGCCTGCTCCCTAGGACCCTAGACACCATGGAGGAGTGGGGAGGAGGGATCACGAGGCTCCTCACTCCCAGGGACTCCCAGGAACAGCAAAGGGAGGATGGGCTTCTCCCTCCTAGCTTTAGACACAGGCAGAGAGGATGGGGTCAAGGACAGGGAGCTGGACACAGCCAGCTTCAGCCAGGGCTCAGGGGCTTGCAGGAGCACAGGGAGGGGTGCAGGGGACAGGAGTAGGAGGCAGGGATGGATAACTGTGTTCTGTGTTTTTCCCTGCTGGCAGGAACCCCTGCTCACTCAACAGCTCAGAAGGGCTGGGATAAGCCCTTCAGTGAGGTTTGATTAATCCCCAGGGGTTCGTCTCTCATTTCTTCCACCCAGATCTCTTCTCCTTTTCCCTCACTCCTTCCCACCACTTGTCTCCCTTTTCTTTCCCAACACCTTTAGTTTTGAACAATATCCTCCTCCTGGAAAAACCTGGACCTGACTGAAGGGAAAGAGAGGCGGGGGATCCTTGTCTCCTGGGTCTTGTGTTCTCCTGCACACATGGCTCTGTACACACCCCAAACCAGAGACAGAGTTATTGCCAGGGCTTGTAATCATAGCTCTTCCCAAATAATAAATAATGGTCCACTTGGGTGAGTGTTACAGATGAGAGAGGAAATTGAAGATGTCAGGCCTGAGACATGGCAGAGAAACTGTGTTCAAGGCAATACAGATCACTGATAAGCTATGTCTTGCTTGGGGCCAGGGGATGAGCAGGAGGGAGGTGCTGGAAGGGGCAGCAGAAGGAATGTGTGGCCACAGGAGTGGGTCTGGAGCCCACCTACGAGGAGTAGGGCTGGATCCCACCTCTGAGGAGCAAAGCAGAGCCAAGCACCTCCTGGGTGTGTGGATTTGCTGTTCCACAGCCGTGTGGTGGGTCACATCCAGCTCACACCCTTAGGAAGAGGAGGCACAGGCTGGGAGAGTCATCCCAAGTTTAAGCTGCTGTCAGTGGCCAAAGCTCAGAGAGTTGAAAGGAGGGAAGGAGGTGGCAGCAGGGACCTGGGCACATGCTGACACGGGGAGGAGACCTTCTGTGCCAGCCAGGGCAGCCAGCTCAGTTAAATCAGTGATGAGTCCAAGCTGGCCCCAGGTCTGCGGAGGAAACAGCAGGGAGCTTTTCCAAGAGCCAAAGGGTGAATAAATAGTGAATTTGTTGGCAGTGACCCTGCTCAGAAGGTTCAGGGACAGCTGGCTGGGTCTCAGCAGCACATGGACACCTTCTGAGTGCTCCTCCAAGAAATGAGAAAAGAGTGAAAAGCAGCAAGGGGTGCAGTGAAAACACTCTAGATCCCAGGAAATGGGGTGCAATGGCACCCTCCAGCCAGCCCCACTGATACCATGACAGGAGGCAGGAGAAGCGAGCGGCTAGCAGGGAGGAGGAAGAAATGACAAGTCTGGAGTTTTGGGGTCAGGACGATTTAAGCTGTCTGCACAGCTGTTCTGAGAGTGATTAATGCATCACAAGGTCTAGGGATGGAAAAAGTACTCAGGGCCTGCAGGCACCCCCTAAACCGCTCTTAATTCAAGGCAGTCACTCGTCCAGCCTCACTCAAAGATGTCTCAAGAGCCAGGAGCTTCCTTGGAGAGCTCCAGCGTGTTGCACAATGGGGAGATTTCCCCTGGCAGCTGGCCCGGCTGTGAGTGCTGAGCCAGCCAGCAGACCCTGCCTGCTTTGGTCCTGCATCTGCCCTGGCAAGGACAGCCCTGCTCCTCCCATCACACCAGCTGCTGTGACAAAAGACACTGAATCTCCCTCCCAGCCTGGTCTGCAGTGGCATTACCAGTTCAGGATGATGG
Organism: Pyrgilauda ruficollis; assembly: GCF_017590135.1. Taxonomy (NCBI): domain Eukaryota; kingdom Metazoa; phylum Chordata; class Aves; order Passeriformes; family Passeridae; genus Pyrgilauda; species Pyrgilauda ruficollis. The sequence continues at coordinate 4,421,358 of NW_024527377.1, forward strand.
GAAGGCCCATCAGGTGAGCTGGGTGCTGGATGTGGGGCTGGCAGCAGCTCTGTGGGCAGAGCATCACCCACCTGCACCCCAGCCCAGCCTTTCCAGGTGCCTGCAGACCCTTCCCAGCTGGAATCAAGCTCCCCATGCTGAGGAATCACTCAGCAACCAGGGTAAAGTCACCAGCCAAAGCCCAAAATGCTCCTTTGTGGTGCTTATACGCCCAGGAACACGACCTGCAGGGCATCAAACCCTGACCAGTGCCTGGACCAAGTCCCTCCATGTCCCTGCAGCTGTCACAGCTCCTCACATTTGCACAGCTGGTTCTCTGACCAAATATTTAATTCTTCCTTTTTTTTTTTTTTTTTTAATTATTAATTTTATGTAGCCTGGGGCAAGAATGAAAATAAACACAGCCCTTCCTGCTTTTTTCTCCCCACCGCCCCCCGGCTCCGGCCGCACTTGTGTTTTGGCTCCAAAAGTGCTCGCTGCAAATGGGGTTATGCAAACAGGCTCCACATACTTCTCTGCGCCTGCGATCTGCCACGAGGGCCACACAGCAAAGTTTAAAACTAAGCCTCAAATCTTTCTTTTTTTTTAACTTTCCCCCCCCCCCTTTTCTTTATTTTTTAACCCTTCCTGAGGCCGTAGCTGTTTCAGCCCTCAATACTGCCTTTCTCTTGCCATCAATGGGGCATTATGGCAGGGGATTTATTGGAAGCAGAACTCCCAGGCTTTACAATGGGAGCTCTGTGCAAGCCTAATATTGCACAATCTGTTTGCACGCCGTCAGCTCACTGCCCTTCCCCTCCGACAGCCCCACTCACGCCTCAGCCTCCGGCCTGCTGAAACAGGACCTTAAAAATCAGAAAAATGAAAGGTTTTTAATAAGTCCCCTCTCTCCTGCTTCAGAGCAAGGCATTTGACCTAACAGGGCATCGGGGAGTCTCGGAAAAACACCTCTTGTCGCTCTCACCTCTTAGATGTTCAAGGGTTTCCACTCTCCCTGGCCAGCGTGTGATGCATTTACTCTTTTATTGGCATGATGAAAGAGGCTAGGCAAGTCTGGAGAAGAAGGGAGCAGTCCCAGGAATGGGGAAAGGTTGTTTTGTCTAGAAAGGGGGGAAAAGGCTGACAGAAGGGGTTGGCCAGGTAATTTGTGGCGAAGGAAAGAGGCTGGAGGCATCACCAGTCCCAAGCACAGGAGAGGATGGGGCTGGAGGTGAGTGCTTCTCCACTGACTTTGGGAGCCACCAGGTGGTCCTGGACATCATGTCCTCAGCCTGGTGAATGGTTCTATCCTGGACTTCTCCCTGTCAGGAGCACTCTTTGTTCCCCTGTATCTTATCCTCCAGGGATATCCCCAAGGACCATCTTCCCTCCCTGGTGCATTTCAGGCAAGCAGCATTTCTGCCAGGCAGTGCCAGGCCCTGCCTCCTCCCCCACCAGCCCTCCATATTCTTTTGCCCACTCTAAGACCTCATTTTTCCCACACAGAGCCCAGCACCTCTCTGCCTCTGGCCACATGGACCCTGTGGATAGAAACCAATTTTCTAGTGACAACCACTGTGGCAAGACCTCCACCAGATTACAGGGTTTGGGTTTGGGTTGGGGAAACTCAGAGGTTTTTAAACACGCCATAATTCACTCTCTGGGAGCTGGAGCAAGAGGAGGAGAAAACAGCAAATCTGCATCAGTTCCTGGTTATGCAACCCTGATCATTGCTGAAAGGACGAGGAGCGGTGCAGCAGCAGCCTGGCACAGGATGCCAAAGCCACCGAGGCAGCACGTTATGGAGCAGAGAGGAGAGCATCAGCTGTCCCTCTGACAGGGGCTCTGGATTTTTTTTCTTGAAGCCAAATGGTCTTTTTTTCAATTCCCTGCCTGTATTTCACACCATTTGAGCAGTTGAAAATAATCATCACCGTCAAAATGCACTTGGAAGCCATAGCACAGTATTAGAGTCTTTTCTAATGTAAACCATAGCCTCTAACAACACATGCTGGGCTTGGCCAGGGTTTGTTCCCCATCAAAACACTGCTGCTCCCCTTCCTCTTCTCCAGGTCCTGCAGTAACAGCAAAATAGGAAATAAAAGCCCTGAATAAGAAAAGTTCCTCTTAGGGTAAGGAATTTTTCTTCTGTTTTTGGTCACTGTGATGATGCATCTGAATTATTCTGCAAATCCTCCTGTGAAATTACTTCTACGCCTTCCTGCTCATGTTTGTTTTCTTCCTTCTCTTTCATTCAGGAGACTTCAGTCCATCAGCTTCCCTTCCTTCACATAATATTCCTTCCCTTGCCTTTCTCCACCCTCTGGGAAACTGCAGCTCGCCGCCTTCTCCTCTCCTCTCCCTAACGACTTGCTTTGAAGAGCTGGAGAGGAGCCCATGGGTTTGGCACCGCTCCCTCCTTCCCTTGCCTTATGGCAAGCTTTCCATGTCGCCTGGGTGCTCTCCCTCCTCGTCCTGCTCCCTCTTCTCCAGCCCAAAAGCCATCACTCCCTGAAGCGAGGTGCTCCCCGCTGCAGCCTCGTGGCAGAGCCCCAGGGCTCGCGACGTGGCTTGGCAGTCTGGATGGAGAATTCCCTTTGCTGTGAACCAGGGATGAGTTTGAGATGTGGATCCCCCACAGGTTTCAGCGAGGGTGACAGGAAGCAACTCAAGTCTGGCTTTGCAGGCAGGACAGGCTGGAGATGAGGAACCTGCCCAGGTGTGGCAGTGTTTGATAGAAGACTGAGATCACTGGGCACGGCTAGGTCCCGCCAGGCTCTCATGGCTCAGGTTCCTGGGGTGTACTTTACCTTGTCCCCAACACACTCACTTTCCAGAAGGACTGAGCCTTGCTAAAAAAAAATTATTAAAAAAGAGTCAGCAGTTCCCTGGCCTCTGAGGGCTCTCTTTGAAGCAGAGAAGGTCCCAAGGCAGCGGAAGGAAGGATTTAAGCATTTAGTATAGCTGGTTTCTGGCAGCACTGCCATGTGACCCTGACACTGGCTTCCCCAGCTTATTGATTTTGGACTCCCCCACCTTCATTCCTGACACGATTTATCATGGGAGACACAGAAACTCCTCAATCCTCAAAGTATGCAAGATGCTGGCATCACTTTCAGCCTCACCCGGGCTGGGAAAGAAAGAGCAATTCTTCCCAGCACCCACCTGGCAAATGTCTCCCCATCCCAAAGCAATTCCAGGCTGCAACCCAGCACCTTTGGTGTAGCCCCTGAACAGGCTTCCCTCCTGGAGCAGCCATGGCCTTCAGGTATGCAGGGACCCAGCAAACTCCTGGGTCCACAGGAGCAGCCCCAGCCCCTCCAAGTCCTCCTGATACCCCACCAGGGTCCTGGCTCTCCTCCCAAGCCACAGCAGAGCAGGGGACTGGCCATCCTCTCCCCAGGGCTGGGCAGCCTCCTGGCTCCTGCCTGCCCTTAAATTCCATCTCCCCTTTCAGGTGCAACCTCTTCAAAGGCAGCTGGTGGGTTTGGGCTGGCAGGAGATGCGAGGGCCGGTGGGCAGGGTGCCCACCCAGAGCTCTGATGCTGCCCCGAGCCAAGGCATGGAGCACGGAGAGGATGAAGCCCAGCACTCCCCAGCTTGGCTCAGGTGCCTGCCCCAGACAAGGAGCCTTTTCTCACTGCTGAGCTCGCAGCAGAGCAGGGCAGGATGGCCTCAGCACCCTGCTTGTTTATAACCCCACTTCAGCAGAAGGAAAACACACCTGCCCGTGCCAGCAGGGCTCACACCTGTGCCCCCATGGGGCAAACAGACGCCTGTTTACCCAGGACGTGTTTCCTCAGCACCTGGGGGACCACGGCAGAGATGCTGCTGCTGCTCCCCAGCACCAAGGGTTGTTTTTCATCCTGGCAGGACACGAAGTCAGAAAGCTCAGGAGTGGCATTTCAAAGAGTTTGACATCAAGGCTGTCCACAACCACGCTGCTGGAGCAGGATTGGGGCAGGGAGCATGTCCGGCCAGACCCCGCAGCTGCTCTCTGCCCTCCCATCCCTGCAGGCAGCACCAAGCCCGGGGCTCAGGAGTTGGAAGCTCCAACTCCCACCCTTTCCAAAGGTCTCTGTGCTGTTGAGTGCTGTCTGGGGAGTGGTTCAGAACAGGCAAAGAGCCCAATTAGACACTGCATTGCTTAATACAAAAGGTATCAATAATCCAGCAGGAGATGAGAGCTCTTTCTCGCCCAGGATGCCAAGAGCACAAATTGCCTTCTTGTAAAAGAAAGGCTTAATTTCCATAGAACATGACAGATTAAAGTACAAGTGGGTGGGTCCACTCTATTATTCATCAGTCTTCAGTGCTAACAGAAGAGGGTGTGCTGCCTCCTTTGAAGTTTCTTCGAAGGCCCAGGGTGCCCACAGACATTTTAGCAGGGTGGAAAGCAAGATATGAGGGAATGGAGCTTTGAACACTGAGCACCCACGTTTCCCTTCACCCTTGGTTTGTAACACAGCAGCCTTGCTGTTGCTATTTTTTTCCAAGAGAAGTCAAACCAGAAGGTCCTGGTTTAAACCCAGACACCCTATAGACCTTAAACTAGCAAAGAGGTCCAGGACAACCATGATGCTGTATCAGCTGTGCCCAAAGCCAAGCAGAGCTTCCTTTCCTGGCTGTGCAGTGAGCTCTGTCAGCAGAGAAATCTAGGATTAAACTTTGGAGCTTGTACTTCTCCCTCCTGAATGGGAAACAGAGCAGAATAGTGGGAATAAAACCCAGTTTCTCTCAGCTGAATTTACTGAGGAGAACACTGGAGTATTTCACTCGAACAGAAAACTCCAGGAGTGATTCCTGAGAGGCAGCACATGGCATTTGCAGACAAACTCTGCAGGGTGAGATTGTGCCAGGGGAGGTTTAGATTGGATGTTGAGAAAAATTTCTTCACTGCAAGGGTAGTCAAGCATTGAAACAGGCTGCCCAGGGAAGTGGTGGAATCACCATCCCTGGAAGTGTTGAAACATATAGATTTGGTGCTTAGAGACATGGCTTAGGAGTAAAACTGCCAGTTCTGGGTTAATGGTTGGACGTGATGATCTTAGACGGCTTTTCCAAACTTAATGATTCTAAGATTTTATGATAAGTGCAAATAACTTCATTCCAAAGCAGAGGGGCCTGGAGCAGCCTCCTCCTGGAGCCATGGGTCAGGCTGTGTTCACTCCAGTGCAGGCAGCTGCCCACCAGGCACCAGTAAAACCACCAGATCAAGCAAAGAGATGCAGTTTCCTAAACAGAAAGCACCAAACCCAGCCCTGGGAGACCATGTAAGGCAACATGGGCACCAAGCAGGACAAATGGAGAGAAGGGGTTGGAAGGGGCTGGAAGTAAAGTCCCAGGCTGGAACTGGGAGCTGGAGCTAAACCACAGCATGTGTACCAGGACTCCTGCCACACACAGGAGGAGAAATGTGCTCTGCAGACACTGGATGTGGAGCACCATCCCCATATTCCATTCCCACCCATTACCATTGAGGGTTTTCTGCTTGTAATCACAGGCATAACTTACAGGGTGGTTGTTGGGAGGCTTGGAGTACCTGTATCAATACTGCAGAGGGTGATTCATGATTATCTGCAGTAATCCAGAAGCTATACAAAAAAATTGCTAATAATAGGTCTTCAAAACTGGCATTTTAGTAAAGATAAAAAAATGACTGGAACAAAATCCAATCATGCTTTGCTAAAACTATAAATGGAAAGGTATAACCCATATTCAGCTCCCCTAAACACCAAGCTAAATGAAAACAGGGGATGCTGCTCCAAGTCAAGGCAGGGTTGGGTTCTCTCCCCTGGGAGAAGATGATTCTCAAATATGCTGAAAGCAGCTCCCAGTGTACCAGGTGCCACAGGACAGGCTTAAATCTGGGATGATGGAGGGGATTCAGGAAGGGGAAAGCATGAGCACGGATTATGTAGCTGCCCTGGCAGCACATGACAGACTGTGTGCTGGCAACTGCAGAGCTGCCAGAGCCGAGGCTGCAGCAGTGGGGATGCGGATGTGGGGCCCGGCAGGGTTCACAGTCCTGCTGAACACCATTTATTTCAGGCTGCTGTGCGATCTGATGCACAGTTGCTAGGTGACCAGAGCCCAGGGATGCGAGGATAACATGGGAACGGCGGCGCAGGTCAGCCCTGGTCCAGCTCCTCAGCATCACATCTCCAGGATAGTCTCTGGGATGCATCAGGATGTGCCTCCAACATGAGGAGTGGGATAGATACCGACCTTGTGCAAGGAAATGCCGCACACATCGTCCTGCCCCTCAGCCGAGCTCTCAGCCAGGAGAAGGGAACAGAGCCTTCCCCAGCCCCAGGTCCCAAACCTTCCTCTCCCTTGCGGTTCCCACACTCCTCCTGCCTCCAAATGCCTGCTTACCCTGTTGGGAAATCTCTTCTCACCCCGCCTGACTTGCAGTGTTTCATCTGCCTACGGATCGGATAAGCTGATGAAATGTGCTGAACGCACCAAACGGAGCCCGCTCCCTCCATCCGCTCCCTGCCGCCGCCGCCGCGGCCAAACCCGCGGCCGAGGCCCCGAAAATCTCTCTTGCCATTAACACTGTAACAGAGCACAGCGTTTGCAGGGCCAAAGTAAACAAGAAATCTGCAGGGATTTTTGTGGTATTGAGGACAACTTAACGACTGGAGCCTGAGGCAGATTTATTGTCACAATTTTCACTGAGGTCGGTAAAAGCCAGCGTGCTGCAAGCTGGTCGTTAACATTGGCTTTAGGCTTTCACAGTTCTGCCTTGGGGAGTGGCAGAAAATGTTCCTGTGTGTTGCTGTGGGACTGAAGGTAAGCGTGGGATCAGCTGTTCCTCTCTGAAAATCCCTGGCCCCCCATTAGTTTTGGCATAACCAGCCCCTCTTCCACCTTCCCCGCCCTCAAGGGAGAAGATGTTTTCTCCCACCTCCCTCTTGGAGGGCTTCACAGTTCCAGATAGCTGAGGAAAGGTGGGCTTTAACCCCATGGCAGCTCCTGGGAGCCTAAAAGAGGAGTCTTTCTTACTTTTTTCCCTACCAAACCATCAGGCATTTCATACCAACCACTTAAATGAAACCAGACTCCTTAGTCCAAGCAATTACTCATAAGCAGCTTCTAATTACTTTTAGTATTTAAAGAGAACAGAGAAGAATCTCCTTGGAGTGTAAACTCAGTGAAGAAGTTGCAGCTGCAAGGAAAAGCCTGTGTTACCCAGGCACTCACCCTCCTTCACATCACCACACGTCCCTGCCACACGTGCACCTCCCGAAGCACTTATGGGGCAATCACCCCTTTGTCCCCTTGTCTTTTTACCAGTAACAGCACAAACAACAGCTAGGAACGAGGGGATTTGCAAATATACATCCCAATATACCATATCCATACGTGCACTCCTGCAACAGCGTGAGGGGTAAAAGGAATCCACACTCCGTGGGAAAATGCCCAGCTCTCCAGCCAGGCAGCCCGACTTTCCCCGGGAGGCAGGGCCAGCCCCCAGCAGCCAGATAAGATCAGAGGTTGGCAGAGCCAGCCTCCTGCCTGCTGCACTGCGGCCTCTGCCCTCCCCAGCCCAGATGAAGTTGCGAGGGAGCTGGCTGGCACTCCAGGCTGGAGATGCTGTGCAGCCTCACCCACTGCCCCAGCCTCCTGGGACAGAGCGGGGATGAGACTCCAGCTTGGAAAACTCCCAGAGCACTTCAATCTTCTGTCTTGGACAGTGCCTCGGGCAGCTGCTCAGAAGCATGGGTTGTCCTTCTAGAAGGAGAATTGCAAAGATCATCCTGCAGGAAGCTCCCCAGTCCCCGACCACACTAGACCACAGCAATGCTACCATTTCAGAGGGAGAGAGAAGAAGCAGAAGGGACCACTGGTCCCCCCAGGGAAGACCACAAGGATTGGGATCTGCAACAGAGTCCCCACAGGGCAAAAAGACAACCTGCACTACATGGCTGTGGACAGAAGGCTACAGCCTGTGAGGTGTGACATGTCCAGGGTGACCACACACTGGCACCTTCGGGACATCCCAAGCAGAAAGAGGAACAGGAGCATCTTCCCTTTTCAGTATCACTTCAGGTGGCACAGGTGTTCCTGGAGCATCCTTTCCAAGGCACCAAGCTGTCTCCATCTTGTCTGAGTTCAGGTGGCTCCTCCACCAATCCATGTGTCCGAGCCCCAGCAGGTTTGGAGCACTGGAAGGTGCAGGTTTGGCTGGCCACGAGCTCTCCATGAGCACAAAAGACAGACATGGAGCAGCTCTCTGCTTTTCCAAAATTACTATAAAACATGGGTTTCACATTAGACTACCAAGGGGGAGCAAGGGCAAGGCTTCTCTCCTTGTCTGCTACAGCAATTTTGGGGAGTTTCCCCCACTGCTTTTGGCAACAAAAATGGTTTGCTCATGCCAGAACTGATACTAACTAAAGCTAGGTGGAATAAAAAGTCCCCAGCTCCTCAGTACCAGCATCCCATTTCCAGCCAGCACTCTCTTCCATCCAGGACTTTCCAAGAGTCTCTGGTTACCCTCCAAAGGGGATCACTGTCCTCTGCCAGCCCGGGACACCTTTGGGTTTGTCCTGGGCCACCACAGCACAGGATGGCACTTTGTCACCCTCTTGTGGCTTACAAGGGCTGGCAGGCTGGCTGTGGCTTTGAGGTGGCCACATCCAGGAGCCCTGGTCCAGGGAAGGCAGGGGAGTGCCTTCAGCACCCTCCTTATTCCACATCTCTGCTTTGGCCTTTTGCTCCCAGGGATCAGGGGAGGCAGTGCACCCCCAGAGGACGGGCTCTTCCAGCTCTCCTGCCCCATGAGTCAGGAGTCTCCAAGATAATTTCAAGTTCAAGGAAGAGCTTCCCTGGACCAAGACATCCCTGCTCACTCCACATTCCCAGCAAGCCATGGAAAGTGCCTGCGAGTCACTCAGGTTGGGTTGCTTTAAGGCACTCCCTCCTTCCCGGCTTAGGTGGCTGAAAATCTCCTACCCAATTCCCAACCCACCCAAATCTCAGCTAGGAAATTAAGCTGCCTCTGAGACAGAGAGAGATTCATTCAGCTTTATCTGAAAGCCATTTCAAGTATGTCCAGATTCCTAATGAAACTTGGATAAAGCTCCAGAGATTAATAACAGTGCAGGGCTTTTTCAGATAATGCTTTTCTTCTGTTCCCAAGAGAAACATATATATATGTGCTTTGGTGGAATCTCTGCATACATTTTTTTGGCAGAAAAGCCAAAATAAATCCTTGTACTGCAACCACCCTCGAGCAAGATAAGGCAAAAATCTGTTTGCAATTCCTGCATATTGCTGTCACACACAGATAAAAGAGCATCTCTGGCCATGCTGCCCCTCAGCCAGGCAGGGAGAAAGGGACTAATGTTGCTACATAAGCCCATCTTGGCTGTCCCCATCAGTGCAGGTCCAAACCTGGTCCCCCCACATGTTACTTCTTCACAAACATATGCGTACATGTTGCTCTTGCCTTAAACTTGAGTTTTTCTGGTACATCAAAGTTACATCAATTTGGAGGATGTGTTTGGAGCCAGTGTGGGGTTGTGTCCCACTTGAGCAGAAGCCAAGTTCCTCACAGTTCACCTGGGAAGCCCAGGAGCAGACAGGTTTGGGTACCAGGAGCACGAGCTTTTCATCCTGCCCACCTTCTTGTTTGGCAGAGGGCAGCAGAGCAGAGATTGTGCTGGGTCACCCAGCCACCCTTCTGCGGCTGCCTCTCCTGGGCAGGGGCAGAGGGTTTGGGCTGCAGCCAGTCAGGCTGGCTCAGCACTCACACTTTTAGAGGATGAGGATGCTGTGAGCAGGACCATTGCCCTGCCCACCCCTGGCTGCTCATGCCACAAGCATCAGGAAGGGCTGGCAGAATTGTGACACGATGCTCATGCTGGATGTGCTCACACAAGTCTCCCCTGCCTTCAGATGAGCCCTGCCAGAGCAGGGTAGACCCTTGCAGGGTGTCAGGTCCTTTGTGGGGGTCCCCCTCAACCCAGAGCCACACAGCAGTGAGTGCAGGTTCTGGGGAAGCCATGTTCTTCTCAACTCTCCTCCTCCTGAGGCAAAACTCCTAAGGAAGGAGCCCTCCATGACTGCCCAGAGCACTAAAGCATCTGGCATCTGTCCACTCCACTCATTTAACCACTGTGGCTTTTTCCATCTTCATAAGCAGGGAAAGCAATCAGCGTAATGAACGTCTCTGAGGCTCTCACCACGGCTCTCAGGATGTGCTAAACGAAATAAACACACATCAAGAGCCCATTAATGCGGCTCTCTCGTGCCCAGCAGCCACATTCAGGCACAAGGGGACCAGGAAGGGTTGTTAATGTACAAAGCAGAAACCATCAGAAAGAGAGGCCTAAATTCTTACTTTTTTTCTCTCTTTTTAACCCTGTTTTCAGCTTGCTGCATCCCCACTGCCGGCACATGGCTGTGCCCCATTAGGATGGTGACACAGGGAGGGTGGTGGGACGTGCTGCTGCACAATGATGCTGCTCACAGTGATCCCTCCCTGGGTGATCCATCCTGCTGAGCCTTTCCAGCAAGGCTTCCTCTCTTTCCCAGCCTCCCAGACTCTACAGGAGGGGAATTCAGAGAAATCCGGCTGGCCACAGGTGGTGGTTATGGTCAGGGACTGTGGGACAGAGACTGCCAGGCTAGGGGGGCAAATGCTGCTGATGTGGTGGGAGCACAAGCAAGAGCCAACTGTCCTGAGGCAAAGTAATAGGATACAGCCACAAATAATAGGCAGCTCACTGCTGAAAAACAAGGGGTTGTTCCTCCTTTCTCAGTCTCATATTGTGGCATTTAACCAGGAGCAAGAGTTTTGCTCTGCTCATAATGGAGTGGAGGAAGCTCAGGATGCTGGAAGGACACAAACCACAGCTCAGGCCCACAGCAGGATCCCGGCACAAGCAGCCCCTGCCTCCCCCTGCTACCTCCTTCCCCTTTTCCTGCCCCACACCTTTTGACTTCAGATAGAGCAGCAAAGGGTGCCCAGTGGGAGAAAAATAATATCCCAGATCCTTGGCTTCATGAAGGCAAACAGAGCCCCTTCCCTCTCCTCCCAGGTAGAGCTGCTGAGCCCTGGATCAACACAGCAGAGCTGTTGTGGCTGTTGGTGTTGGCCGTGCTGCACGCGAGGCTGCCAGGCCTTTTAACAGGGATAGGTTTACAAAGGAGAGCAGGAGCCTGCGGGAAAGCAGGGCTGGGCTGGGGGCTGATTAATAATAACAGCCCTTCTGCTCACTGCATCGATGTGTATTGGATCTACTCCCCCAAAAAATGAGAAATTAAACGGCCTAATGCTACTTGATGTTCAGTGCCAGCGCTGAATAACTGCCACGCCAGCAGACACACAGGCAGTGAGACACAGCCAGAGACACTTCCAACTGAGGTTGTTAAGCATATTGCAACGAAATGTTAATGTCACGTCTTCTGCTCGTTGGAGTTCTCAAATCTGTTCCTTCAGCTAACAAATTTAAAAGACTGCTTTATATTCCGCAGGCTTAGAGGTGACTTTTTTCCCCCAATTAATTAGTTTGAAACTAAAAGGGCTGGGTCACTCCGAGTTCCAGTGATGGAGCTGTTGGGATATGGGTATATATATACGTTTTAATATTTTTCTTTTCACTTCTGAGCTGGTCCTTGTCATCTGGCAGCAAGCTGCCAGAGAGTGAGTCAATATTATTCGATGCCTGCCTCATAGCTCAGGGGAAATGATCTGATCACCCCAAGCAAAGCAATAGCAAGCAGCCACATCACAGCCCTTAGGTTTGGCTCTGTAAGTCCATCCTGGCTGTGGGGCCAAGCAGGAGGCAGGTGTGGGGACACAGCTTTCCAGAGGGGCCAAGGATTAAGCTGGAGGTGCTGGGGAGGGCTGTGATTTACCAGGTCAGGCTCCCTTGATCTTGTTCTTCCACCTTGTGCAAAAATCTTTTGAACCTAACATGAGAACTGAGTATCATTTATAACCCAAGTCCCCAAAGGCAATGTGGAGCAGATGTTTCAAAACTAAACACTGGTTTCACCACTGGCAAAGTGTCATGATGCTTGATTTGGCCTCCAGAAATGCGGCTGGTGAAATTAATGAATGTGACTTGGACACCCAGGTTGGGGAGGGCACCTGCCATCAGGCTGGTGGGGAGGCCTGAACGATCCTCAGAGTACTAGAAAAGCTGGAGGGAGAAAGCTGCCCAAGCGAGGCCGAGCAGCAGCAGGGCCTGTGCACAAAACAATGCCATGATTCATTGAGATTGCCATAACCCATCGCATTTCATCAGGATGCTGTGGCATTTAAAATGGCATTTCCTCCCATCTGCTGTGCATTAGCAGACAAAGAAAAAGGAGGAGGGGGGAGAGAACAGCAAAACAAAGGGGGGGGAGAAGAAAACGGGATTCCTGAGTCAGACTGTTCCCGAAGCAGCTCCTTGTCCTTGCAAAGCCCGAGCCCACCAAGCCCACTGGCTGGGCAGAGGACAGTGGCACTGGCCAGACAATCTTGCCCCCAGCACTTCCCGGCTGCAGCCCAGCACGTTGTCCAGACATGGTGAGATCTGCTGTGACTCAAATCCCTGCCAGCAGCACCTGGCAACCCCCTCCACACGCAGAGCTGCCCAACCGGGGCCCCACTGAGCAAATCCCCACAGGCTAATTTCGTCATTTCCTCTGCTTCTCAGCCCTCCTCAGATTTTCCTTTGCTTCATACCTCCCTTCCCTGACTCATCTTCCCTTGGAAATAAGAACCCCTTTCTCTATCCCTTCACTGCTCCCCCTTTGCCTCTCTCTGCCTGTGCTCCCACCTTCTCTCCTCACTATCCCTCAACACCTTTCATCTCCATCTACCTCTTCCACCTTGTCCTGCCCCATCTCCACCTCCTCTATATTCTTTTCTCTGCTCAGCCCAGGTGGTGCCCCCAGGGCTCTTTCCAGGAGGCAGAGGGCTGAAGCTCTTTTGACAGGGCACTCTTAGCAGGGAAATTCAGCTCAGCTTCTGAACTGGGCCATGAAGATTAGCCTTCTAAACATGACTTGCAGTTTCAGTCAGTGCTCTGATCCATGGGACACATCAGTTACTTGTTGGGGGTCCTGTCCCTGGCCACCCATCCCGCCCTGCTCTGGAGCTGAGGCAGAAGGAGTATCGTGCCTGCAGCTCATGTTCTGGATGGGATCAGCAGCCATGAAACATGTCAGGCAAGGAGCTGCTGCAGCTGAGGAGCGACCAGAGCACCTTTCCTCTTGTCCCTGCTCCACCACCGTGATGTAAACACCAGCAGTCAGAAGCAGAAACTTCCTTGGGCAAACAACTTGGGACCTTCCCACATCTAGACCCCACACATACTGTGTACCACCCTGCCCCATGATCCCTACAGATCACAGTCCCTTCATTCTGCAAGCCCTCAGCAGGCATCAGCAACCCCACGTGCACCAAACAAAAGGCAAGAGAATGACAGGAGATGTGTCACACACTGCTACCACACATGATGTGCCAGGGTGGACAAAGACCTGAAGCCTGGAGAGCAGCAATGTGTCCCTGCAAGCCCAAGGGTCCTGCAGACGTGCCTGGGGGCTGTCAGCTCCTGCTGGGAAAAACCAGGAAGGACAGAGCTCCCCAGCCTGCAGGCACAGTCCCTGACCCCAGGCTTGGCTGGGACACAAGCAGTCATTCAGAACGGAATAGGTGTGGACAAGTTTGACCCCAAGCAACAACCAGGGAGCCTGTGAAAGTGGCAGCAAGCAAAGACCTCAGCTTGTAGGCTGAGGGCAGGGAAGGGCTGTGTGGTTATTAGCAGACGGAGCTGAGCTGGCTCCTCAATTACAGCTGTTTTATCCCTGTCTGGACTTCCAACAGCTTCCTCCGATCCCTTCGTGACTCAGTGTCTTGGCATGGGGAACACATACCCGAGAGGTTGGCTTTTGAAATCCACCAGGGACATTTCACCTTCCTAAAATAAAGAGTGGGCAAAATATTTTCAACCTCCTTCAAAAAAATGTGCACACAAAATAAAATACCACTCCTTAATAAGCGCATGTTGTTGGGTCTCAGCTGGTTTTGGGCTGGGGTAGATTTTCCTGGTTATAATCATGCAGCTGTTTGCTGACTGAATAGCTGTATTTATTTTTTGACATGTTTACTAACCACCTCAAATACGTTCTTTACCTGTAATTGTGGTGAAGCACACATATTATTTTTTTTCAGATTTCTTCATTCAAGTGGGTTGTGTTATTCCCAGGCCCTGTGCTGAGGTTTGTGGAGCATATTCGTGGTTGGAGGGTATGAAGCTTTGGACTCAGGTGACCCTGAACTATTGCAGACCGGTGAGGAGATACCTGGTGGGGGCAGGGGGAAAATGGAATCAATTTTTCAAGCCATTTGCACATGGGTGCTCAGAACTTTAACATCCTCTATTTGCCTTTCTCAAGCAGTCTCTTGTGAAGCGTTTCCTCCCATCTGTGCCCATCTATCTTCCTCCCTTCCACGTTTTATTGAAGTTGGTCAAAGCCAAACCCTTTATGCTTCCTAGTGCATGTGTGCCCTGAGCCACGGGAGAACAGGGGAGGCCTGAAGATGGAGCAGAGCAGAGGCCTGTTGCATTCCTGGCACCCAAATGCTGGGTTGCTTTCCCCGGGCACCTTGTAAAGAATCCCCTTGGCACGGGGGAGATCAGAGGGCTCTGGAAAAGCTGGGCTGGCAGAAGGTCTCCAGCCCCATCCTGCAGAGCTGTGCTCTCCCTCCTGCCCTACCTGACCTGAGGGTCTCCTTGCATTGTCCCACCCCTGCTGGTTAGCAGGAGGTGCTGCCCTCCTTTGTGTCTCTGCTGGCATCTTGATGACTTGCTAATCTGGTCACCTGCCACCCTCCCAGTGCTAATGTCCCATCCACCCTCTCGCAGACCTCTCCAAACAGTGCTTTTGCAATTCCCTGCACCACACAAGCCTCAGTAATAGTTGACATTTGTTTCAAGATGTTTGGAGAGTTTTACTGCCCAGGAGAGACCCTGAGCCCGGGGCAGCAGCTCCTCTAATCACCAGGCTGCTGGGTTAGTGTTCTGATTTGGGATTATTTTCTTTAAATAATCAAAGCAAACTGAGCAATTCCTGGAGGTATAAAGCCATTCCAGACCATGTCAAAGTAGGTCCAAAGCTGTTCATCCTTATCCCTGCAGAGATATGAAAAAGACAGTGCTCTTTTTGGGCTCCAGGGGCTCACTCTGCACCCAACCTCACTTTCAGAGGACAGGAACAGCACCCTCAGGCTGCCTCTGTCCACTCAACCCCATCCACAGCCTCCCCAGGAGACACCCGTCTCTCCTCTCTGCCCTGGGAGGCTTCATCTGGCTTTTCCTCTCCAGGCAGGGCCACAAACCAGCCCACCAGCTGAGACTTTGTGCCTCAGGTCACCTCAGAGCAGCCGGAGCTGTGCTGGGACAGCTCGTGGTGCAGCCACCCCGTCACGGTGTGTGCTGAGGCCACATTTGTGCCATGCTGCAGTGACCACTCGAGCAGGGGGAGGTCAGACCCAGAAAGGGCTGTCCAGGTCTGCAATTCATTTACAGGAGCTGTAAAACTGCCACCTGGACTGTGCCTTTGCAGCCTTGGACCATGCTGGTGTCAAAGACGTTCGGTGTAAGAGCCAGCTGGAGCCAGGCCAGTTTTATATTTAATCCTGCCTATGAATACAAATACAGGGTCTGTATTTTGAATGAGCGACAGGCACACCACGGACATTATTAAACCTTCCAAAAATAAACCCCTGCCAAAGTGATGGGAGCCAGATTTTTCCTGGAAAGTATCAGCACGGGGTGAGGGGTGCTGGGGGGGCAGCCCCTCTCCAACAGCTGCTCTGCATCAGGAGCAGCTTCTTCCCTCCGGCCCTTTGCTTATTTAAGCCCCACAAACGCCAGTGTGGCTCTTCCAAGCAGCTCAAAGTCCACTCAGCACTAAATCAGCTCTGAGGATTCGCCTTCAGAGCACTTTGGATGAATGTTATGGGAGAGGGCTCTGAAATATTTAGAATTACATATGGCGCTGCCGCAGCAGCCCGGGTGTGCCCCCCGCGCTGAGGGCGGCTCGTCCTTGCCCCGCCGCTCTCTGCCCGCCCAGGGCCGTGAGGGGCCCGGCTCCGGCCATGGGGTGAGCCCCCGCTTTCCCTGCTCTCCATCCCGCTCCAGGGCGGTGGAGGCAGCCGCCGTGGAGCCGCCCTTTCCCTGCTCACCCATGCCCCGCCAGAGCGACATGCGGGCCCGCCGTGAAGGGACCCCCGCTCCTCTTTGTCCCAGACCCCAGCCCAGGGGATGTGAGAGACCCCCAGGGGGCGAACCCCCCCCACGCCCTTCCGTTCTCCCCATCTCCCACCGAGGCGGCACGAGAGACCCCTTGGGGTCATCTCCTCCTTCTTCCTCCCCCTTTCCCCCGGGCCGACCCCCCTGAGGTGACAAACCCCCCCCCACCTGGTCCCCCCCCGTGGTGGCCCCCTTGCTCTTGTCCTCCATACCTGAGCAGGACAAAGGCTGGATCTAGATGAGGGTGTAGCAGCATAGAAATGGGTTTGCAGTTCCTCCCTCTTGCAGATTGTTGCTCTCATGGGTGCTGATGGTGACCTTCCCACGTGCTGGTTGTCCTGCCTGCTGCAGGAAACCCTCCCAGACACTGTTGCTTTTAAACTTGAGGGGCAACAGGGCATTTGCAGGTTTAATTCCTCTTTCTTTGGCATCACCCTTCTGTCCTGGTCCTGCCCCACAAAGTCATCTGTTATTCCTGGTCTGAGTTCTGCCCGCTTGGGAGTCAGAATGAGGGATGTGTTGGCCAGTATCTTTACCTGGAATGCTCCTGTCAGTGAGCTGTCTTTATCACATCCTGTTCTCATAGGCTTTTGGCCCAAAAATGTCCTTCCTTAGTCTTCCCTGTGGCTCTTGCCCTTCTCACCAAGGCCACTCCTGGTGCTGTTCTCCAGAAACTTCCAGAATGAGCCTAAAGCTGAGACTTGCAGTTCCAGAAGTGTCCTTCCACCAGAGCTGCATTTACACTTGGAGGATGCAGAGAGGGGGTGGAAGGGTGCCTGGGAGCTGGGGAAAGCTGGTCCAGCTCAGCCCTAGGAGCAGACTGAGCCCTGCAGGCCTCAGATGTACCAGAGTCCACAGGGACAGTGCTAGCAGACAAGATTTCTTCCCCTCACAGGGTATCCCTGAGCTCCTGGTCACTCACAACAAATTCTCACATCAGTCTGCTGTGCTGTCAGCTACCACTGGATCAGGATGGTTGCAGGATCAGAGCTGCCTGTGGGGGCTGCCCTGTTGCTTTATTAAAAGGACTATTGGAGTAGTTACAGGACTTTCTAAGAGCAAACGTGCTTTTGGCTTTGCCTGCTTGCACAAAACTTGCTGTTACAGCTGTGCTGCCAGAACACTGACACCAAGCACAGTCTTTACTCACCAAATTGTTAAACTAATCTTGTTTTTAAAACAGATGAACAAATAAAATGAGCTAAACTGGCCCAGAAGTGAGGATATTTGCTTCTGATAACTGTGTCTCCCAGGGCTTAGAAGCATTGCATGTGAGTCACAGCAGCATGTTCCCATGTTACCCTTGTAATAAAGGAAATGTGTTGTCTTTAATTCTCAAATGAAAACATGGGTAACTTTAACCACATCATCTCTTCTGGTACAGGTAGGATTTAGAGCCTAGAGAAATCTTTTTCCAGCTTAATGTTTTAAGCCAATTGAGCAGCTCAAGTGTTTAATACTTATGTGGCGTCTTCCTCCTCTTTTTCTAACACTTCTTCTGTAGGTCCAGCCACTTCCTTTCTTAAACCTCTCTGCAACCTGACTTTCCTGCCCTTTTGACTTGGGAGCACCAGTTCAAATGGCATTTGTGCCCTTTAGACTGGCTTCTCCTGGAATTGATTGGCCTGTGGAATGCCAGGACCTGGTGTTTTGGTGATATCTGCACTAACCCTGAGGCTATACTTGCTCTGAGGCTGTAGCCGTAGCCCCTGGAGAAGGAATTTATTCTGTAGGATACCTTCTGTCAAGCACCAGCCTGACTGTGTATGTTTTTATTTCTCTGCTAAAGTAAGAAGGAGTCTGCCTAGGGCACAGAAAAATCATCTAGGCTCAGTATTTCTCCTGAGTGTTGCAGGAATATGTTGCTCTTGGAAGTTTACTGAGGACTGGAGATGTCCCTTGGAGGTTAGAGAAGTATTTCCCACCCCCTTAGGAATTCCTCTGCAGAGAAATTGCACTGCCTATTCTTAGGTTGGAGCCTGATCTGAGAGTAAATGAATAATTATATTCTAATTTGTTTGAGATATTTTTCCCCATTTTGACACCTATTGTCTTCCCTCAGAACTCCACCAAATTCCAAGAGAAGAAATGTGAGTGATGAGGAGGCAGCAATCCCAGAAAAGATCAGAGTTCCTGATCCCGTGAGCAGCTCTGAGAGCTCAGAGAAAGAAGAGGATGAGAAAGAGAAGGCAAAAGCTGCAAATGGTAGGAGCCTTTTATCTCCCTGGAGTCAACAGGATAGGACTGGAGACTTGTGTAGGAGCAGCCCAGCTTGCTTGGCTGGAGAAAATGCTTCTAAAGTGATGGCTATTTGAAAAATAGGACAACTAATTTAGCACCCCCTTCTCATGTGGAGTTTCTGAGGAGCACAGATGTCTGCTGAAGCTAGAAAAAGCCTGTTATGATTCATTGGGGAGGGATGGTTGTTGCTGCTCAGATGAAGCTTTGGGAACCTCTTTCTGCCCACTGTGGAGCACCTTCTAGATGGTCCCAGGTGTGTGTTGGGCCAGCAAAGGCAGGCCTGTGTGATGGGTCAGGGAAGGTGTTGATAGTTGGCCTGGAAGGCCAGTGTCCTGTGTCTGAGGTGGGGATAGATCTTGTGTGCAGCTGATGTGGGAGGTGTTGGCTTGCAGAGTCTAACAAACACTTGTGTCTGATATATTTTGGCAGATCAATCTGATCTGCTGTAGACCAGCCTTTAGAAAAGTGCAGATCTTGAAAGATTCCCTGTCTTGGTGGCTGGGAGAGGGATGGGTGGAGGAGCAAAGTACTTGCCTGTCATGGGGACAGCAGTGGGGATGGTCTTGGGTCAGGTGTGCAGATGGGACCCTGCCCTGCTGCTGGGGCCCTCCTGCAAACCAGAGACCCTGTTGGTGTGAGAAACACTCACACAGCTGCTCTGTGGCTCTCTCCTGTGCAGCAGCCGGCCTTTCTGTGGCCACAAACTCGGTAGTGAATATAGAAAGCAGTGAGGAAGATGAGTCCTCGTCAGAAGAGGAGGATCTGCCTGGGAAAGGCGCAGTGACGGTAAGGCAATGTTCCTGGCTTTGAAGGCTGGTGGTACTCTGAGGCCAGGACTGTCCCAGACTCCTCAGCATGTGTAGAACTGTGTCCTGGGGTGGAAATCTTGTTTAAATGACCCTTCTATGCTGCCATAGCCTTTTCTTAGATATCTGTCCCCCAGAAGCTGCCTTGAAGATCTCTATGGCTTACCTTGCTGCCACATTACTGTTGCAGGTACATTGTCTCCAGTTTAGTTCCCCATCCATGTGTAGCTTTCTAAGTTCCTTTATTTCCCATAGGTGACAGCAGCTGTGGTGGGTGGCAAAGCTGCCAACTCCCTGCATTCTCCTCTCAAGCCCGCTGCCCCAGCAGGCAGAGCAGAAGGGCTGTCTGCTGCTGACAGAACTGTGCTCTCTAGCAAGCAGCAGCCCAATGCCCCAGCTGCAGCTACAGCCCCAGCCAAGGCCCAGAAACTGCCTGGTCCTGGGAAGCCTGGACATGTCACAGCAGCTGCGGCCAAAGTAGGACAAAGCAAAGCACCAGTAACGACCAAAGCACCGGAGACTTCCAGCAGCAGCAGCAGCTCCTCGTCCGAGAGCGAGGAGGAAGAGGAGACGCCGGCTGTGAAGGCCCCAGCCCCCAAATTGGGTAAGGAGCCTGCAGGGTGGTGTAGATGTGTGTGAGCTCCAGCTCTTGCAGATTAGATCAGAGACGTGCCTTCAGCATGTTCCTTTCAGCTCCCTTGCTGGAAAGCTCGGAGTGATGCTTGTTCCTTGGGGAGGCTGCTAGAACATTGCAAAGCAGCCAGCTCTGGAGCTCCGTGGGATGAATCCAGCATGCTTGCTCCCATTTCAAGCAGCAGATCCTGTGCTAAGATGTCTGGCAGCACCCAGCACATACCCAGGGGTTGGGGCTAACAGTGTAGCATGTCCGGAGGAGGTGCAGTACTAATACTGCTGATACTTTCAGCTTTATGGAAAGGCCCTCCAGTGTTTTCTCTTTATTCCCAATTGCAAAGTGATTTGTTTTGGGATTTGAAGTCTTCAGGGAAATCTTTAAATGCTTTGAAGTGTGTCTGTGTGTGTTGGAGGAGGAGGGTGAGAAACAGATCATTGAAGTTCTGGAAATGATCCTCCCCTTGGCTCTAATCCAGAGGAGGCCCAGCCAGGCTGGGTGCCCCTGCAGGGGGTTGTGTGTGGCTGGGCAGCACCCCATAGGGTTAGAGGGTGGCCAGGAAGCATTTCCCATCTTTGCCTGCACTCAAGGAAGGTGTTTGTGGGCCAGCATTTGTCTGGAGAAGCTGTTCCCAGCAGGCTGTTGATGTTTTCAGCAAGGCTAGGTCCTGTTCCCTGCAAATCCCCTTAGCCATCTCTGTGGCTTGTTTTGCTTCCCTGACTTCAAAAGCCACATTAGCATCACGCTCTGGGGCTCAGAGCAGGCAGCAGCTGTGACATCTCACTTGTGTTTCAGAGCCGGCAGCTGGGGCTGAGAGCAGCAGTGAGGAATCAAGTGAGGACACATCCTCTGAGGACGAGCTGATAATTCCAGCCATCCAGGTAACCTCTCCAGCATGGATTCTTTGTCCCTAGGAAATCACTTCCCTTCTTTTGAAGAAGAGAGGAAATGCTGCAGTGCTGTATTCTGACAGCATCCCTTGCCTTGGGTTTGTGAGTTTCCCAAACCCAAGGCCAGAGCACATGCTATGTGGCTGAGAGCCCCACTACACCCTCCCGACATCAACTATTCTATTCCAGTTTTTTCTAGTGCCTGAGGGAGATCCTTGGATCTGTAGGAGGTGATTAGTATGCAATTTGTTGGATATAGCAGGCAGTCCATGGAGAAAGTGACTTGCTTCAGATATGCCACAGCTCATGGGTCTGAAAAGGCCTGTCCTGGTCAAAATTAGCAAGGTAGCTGGCTTTAAAACAGATTCCATGCAGTTAGAGCTTTCAGCTGTTTTCTTCCGAGGTGTTACCTGACTCTCCTGTTCCCTTTTGTTCCCCCTGTTCCCAGGCCAAGGCAGCTGTGAAAACAGTGCAGTCTAATGCAGCACCTCTGAAAAGTGCACCTGCTGCTCCAGTGTCCCTGAAGAAGAACGCAGTGAAGCAAACAGCACTGGCAGCAAGCCAGGCCAAACGCACATCAACAGCAGCTCCTGGGGCTGCACAGCCCAATGACACATCAGAGAGCAGCAGCTCCTCAGACAGTGAAGATGAAAAACATCCACTGGTAACCCAAGTGCGTGTCTCTGAGATCCTCCCTCTTCTTGCATGCCTCTCAGGGCTAGGAACTGCAGTGAAAAGAAAATTTTGTAAAGCATGTAGTGTGTAGCAAAGTCATGGTGGGGGTGGGAGGAAGGAGGCGTGAGGTGTTAAAAGGCACCTCCGTGTCTTTGCTGGGAGCTTTAATCAATCCATTGTGCCTTTCTTAGAAAAATCCATCAGTACTTTTAAAAGAAAAAAAAAACAGAGATTCTTTTCCTACCTGAAGAGGCAAATTATCATGGTGGAATTTGCTTCTCAGGTATAAATTGCAATAAATAGTGTCTAATTTGTCAAACTATAGTGCAGCTCAGCTACCCTACTGTGGAGAGTGCAAAGTGCTGCCTTGTACCTCACTGGGGGGAACTGCTAGTAGCAGCAGACTGATGAAAGAAAGCTAGATGAAAGAATTCCTTGTGTCTTGCCAGTCAATAACCTTCCTTCAGGGTTTGCCTTTCCTGGGGGGCTCTGAAATTTCTTCCTTTGATTATAGTCTGAGCAAATGAATTATGCTGCTGTGGGATTTGCCTTATTTCACTCTGTTCATATCTTGTCCAGACAAAGCCACCTCCAAAATCCTCCCAGGCCGTCCCATCCCCGGTGAAACCTACACCAGCAGCATCTCCCTCTGTCAAAACAGCTCCAGCAAAAACACTTCCACTGTCTCAAGGGAAGGCAGCACCAAAACCAACAGTGCTGAAGCAGGTTAAAACCTCACTGGGAAGGACTGCTGCTCCCACGAAGCCTGCTGAAAGTATAAAGCCAGTGGAGAGCTCTGCCTCGTCAGCCAGTGAAGAGGAGGACCCCCCTGTGCCCATCAGCCAGAAGGTAGGTGCTGCATTCAGCCCAGTGCCAAGGGATGGAGTATGCAAGACAAGTGTTTATCCCTTAAATGCTGCCACTGATCTTGAAACACAGGAGTGCCTTGTTTCTCAGTCCCTTGGAGAGGAGGATCTTCCTAGTTGGAGGCAAGTACAGCCTCACTCTTCTCACACAGTTGTACCAGAGGAGGTGGGAGGCAAATTGTTTGATACCTGCTATTCACTCTTGCTCTGCCCCTGTGGAGTGGCCTTGTGTGCAGGGTCACAGGTGTCTTTGTCTTGGCTCTCTTGTGGGGTTTGGTCAGAGTTCTCAAACCAAAGGAGAAGGACTGGGAGCTCACAATGGGCTCAGGTGGCTAAACTCAAAGGGGTGCAAATCCTTTCCTGAGAGCATCCCAAGGCACATTGTATTGAGACCTTCTGCCTCAAGTCTGAGTTGGAGGGGCCTTCAGAAAGTGCCCTGAGAGCAGTCTTTTGGAGGTGCAGCCTTACTGTCTGCAAGGGAGGAAGGGAAGCTGGGGGTAGAGCCTCACGTGTCCTTGCATGGAGGCTCTTTGTCAACACATTCTTTGACTATTGACAGGCAGGAGCCAGCGAGGCTCTGCATTTTTGTCTTCATAGCCTTGGTCTGCTAAGGTGGGTGGAGGGGGATGTTTCTCTCACAGTTAGCTCTGTGCTGCTCTCTTCCTGCATGATTGATTATATGTGAGGATTCAGCTCTAGGTGACAGGAGCAGCTATTTGATGGCTGTACCATGAGGTCCCACTGTAAAACCATTGAGATTTGTCCATTTTAGCAGGGTTTATGTGCTGGGGTAGGTTTTTGTTCTCCAGTGTTGATTCTGTGAAGCTTTCAACAGCAAGTTTTACCTGCTGATTTAACCACTTAAGCATCTTCCCTCTTGCAAGCTGACATTTACCCTCCACAGCCAGAGTGAGCCAGGAAAAGCCTGTCATAAAGGAAGCTCTATTTTTGCTATACAGGCTGTTCCTTCCCGTGTTAGTAACCTGCAGTCTGGGACCATGAGTGAAGCCTGAAGATAAACCATTGGGCTTAGCTGTGTCCACCGTCCTGTCCTCCCAGTCAAACTCTTCTTAGCTCATTCCTCACCATCTGCTACTTGGGCATATGCTAACCACTGACTTACTGTATCCTGCAACTTCCTCTGGCTTCTGTGCAAGATCCAAACAGATACAGAGCATTGGAAGCTGCTTCATCTTTCTCTGTGGGGGTGGATTAGCACAATTAAAATGAACATCATGCCTAAATTGCACTGCTTAATTGGTATGTTTACCCCTGAAGACTCGGGAATATTTAGTCAAAGAAGTTGACAAGGTGTTTGCATATTCTGGGTGGAAAGGAATGGTGATGGGGGACAGTCTGACCTTAAAGGTGCTGTGAGCTGCTTTTCTTTTGGAACTGCTAATTTTGCTCTGCTCCTTCTTTCCTGAGTGTTTTGAGCCAAAGGTGGCACTTGAGCCCTCTATAGACAGGCTTTGGCTTCTGTTTGCAAGGAGTGGGTGTGAGATACACGTGCATCCATGTGTTGGGAACCCGTGTCTTCCTTGAGCATCCCAGGAAAACCCGCGTGGGTTGTGCTGACAGAAGTTGTGCCAGCAACTTTTAATCTTGGACTGCAGGCTGCGTGGGGAGAGGCCAAATCTCCCAGGAGACAGAGGGTCTCTTTTCCTCCTTGAATGCTGTTCCCTCTCCTGTGCAGGTGGCAGTTGTCCCTTGTCTGGGCCATGACACAGCTGAGGTGCTGGTCCCAGTGCTGGTACAGGCAGTGCTCACACAGGCAGTGCTGGAGTGTGATTTTACAACGTGCTCCCAGCACGTGGCTCAGTGTTGTTCCTCCTCTTGTCATGCAGCGCTGCAGGATGCAAATGGACCCAGCGAGTGGCAGATGGGTTGTGCAGGAGCTGAGTCATCACACTCACTGAGCCACAGGCAGCTCCTGCTTTGGGGGCTGGAGAGGGAGCAGGAAAAATGATTTCCTCTTGAGTTATTTTCCTCCTCTCTGAGTTACTTCAGTACCTGTGACTCTCAAGCTGTCAGGAGCTCTCTGCCTGCGTTACCTGCTCCCTGGATGTAACTTGGCTGTGCTGTTGGCCAAATCCCACCTGAGACTGTCATCCGTCTGATGTGGATGGATGGACTTTGGCTGCCTCCCAGGAAGTTCTGAGGCTGTGTAAACCTTATGGTGGTTTCTGTTATGTTCTTTCTGTGTTATGATGCCCCTGCGTGGCAGCTCTTTCCCACTCCATTGCTAAGTTAGGAAATGGAGCAGCCCTGTGCTGTGCATCCACACAGAGGGAGAAGCCAGACCGTTGCTATAAAGCACTTAAAACTCAGTGGGCTCTGATCTTGGTAAGCTCTTCCCTTGCACAGCAGTGTTCAGAGCAGCAGAGAGGAGTTAGCACGTTCAGAGCAGTGTGTGTGAATTCTTCTGACTGCTTCAAGTACTTGTGTCTCTTCAGCATTGCAAAGCTGGCCTCTCTCCTGGAGATTGTGACTCACTGGTATCAAAACAAAACAGAGAAGTGAGATTTGCGGTCCCCCTCCCCAAGCACTCGTGGAGGTTTCTGTTTCTCTAACCAGAGTCAAAATATGCTTGGCTCGTTCAGAGAGCTGTTCTGTAATGGGATAAACATGCAGATGCTGTTGTCTGTTTAGTGTTTGGCTTGGAGATGATAAGCAGTGCCCCAATGGCAGCCCATGGCAGGGCTGTGCCAGGAAGCACAGTAGGATTGGTCTTCCCGAAAGGAGCTGATGCTCTCTGCTGTGGGCTGTGGGGGTATCACTGCATTAACAGCATAGCAGGGATGGTGCAGCTGGGCAGGAATCCCTCATGGAGCACCAAAACAGGCTGGCATCACATGCAGGGTGCACAGGGCCTGCCTGCCCTGGCAAACACGATGTACTCCTTGGCAGAGCAGCCCGGAGATGAGCCACGAGTGGAGTAAATGAGCGGGTGCAGAGCACTGCCAGCCTGGGGAGTATCTGCAGGGAGGAAATTCCCACATCATTCCACAAGGACTTCCTCGCCTCTGCCACCACTGACCTTCAGTGTGCAGGAGGGGGATCTGCAGCCCTTGGAGAGAGGCCAGGAAGAGAGAGGGTCTCACCTGCCAGTTGTATATCTGGGGCACAGGTGACTGGCTTCCTGGTGCTGACACTGCAGGAAAAGTGGTTTGTGGTCTGTCCTGGAACATCTGAGTGTTGACAGGTGCTGCAAAAAGACACAGCCCAAGTGAGTGTCAGAGGTGTTTTGTTGTCTGGAGATTTCTAAATTCTTAGACCTGTTGACAAATCAGCTTCCAGGTTGAGTCACACTCTGTCTCTGCCTGCCCTGTGTTCTCAACCCTCGTGTAAGCCCTGTGTCTACACTGAGGTCTCTAGTAGCTCTGGGCTGTAGCTTCTTCAATGCTGTCTCTGAATCTTGCAATTGCCATGGCCCAAATCTTCCCAATTCCTTCTGATTCGCTGAACTGTGGCAAGGTTGTGCTTAAATGGCTTCCTTGGAGTGGGAGTCTTGGGGTTGCAGTGCTTCTCCTGTCCTCAGCCAGTGTCTCTGTCTCAAGAAAGAATTCCTATTAGAAGCTTACAAGCACTATTAGCCTGTGTGCTCATGTAAAATGTGCTTGGGCTTTCTGTGAGAAGGAGATTGCTAAATTCAGAGGGATCTATCTATAGCACCCCAGCCCAGGCAGTGGCTGAAGCCCCTTCCACTCATAACACACTAAGGATGGTGAGAATGTTAGTAACAGCTCTGTTAAGGTAAAATAAAACCCAGCCTGAGCTGAAACTGCACTTAAACTCCTAAACAACACCTGTACTAATGCTGCATTTCTGGGCCTGTGTTTCTCTTTTGTTAAGAGGTTATCAGACCAGCCCAAGCCTATTCCCAACCTGAGCCAGGCTGCTAAAGCTGTGCAGCCTGAAAAAGCAGTGGTCAGTACCTTGAAAAGCCAGGTTTCAGAAAGTGGGAGCAGTGACTCGTCTGACAGTGAAGAGGAGTCTCCTGCAGCACAGAGACAGCCTCCACCAGCTGGTAAGTTGCCTGGTAGTAGCCAGGATCCCTCACCTGCATCCTTATGGGTTTCTTATTCTCCCCTGCAAGTGGAGCAGCTCCTGCTGTGGACAGCCACAGAGAGCAATTCTTTCTCACAGTGACAATTTCTTACACTTTTCCTGCAGTGAAAACCAATTCTGTGCCCCAGCCAACAAACGTGAAAAAGGCACCAGCTTCGGCACCAGCCACAGCCCCTGCAGCTGTGGGCAGCAGTGATGATTCCAGTGAGGAGTCAGATTCAGAGGATGAAATAGTCCCCCCTTCCCAGGTGAGGAGCTGCTGACCCACTGGCTGTGTAGGCTTTAATGCTGCATGTTCAGGAGGTCTCTGGAGTTGGAAGGTGGTGGTTGTGCAGGTGGTGAGCAGTGCAGGGGAGCCTCCCTTTGGCTGGATTAGGTTTTCTCAGCTGTGTCCGTGGGTCTGGCTGACCCCAGCCCTGGGTGCACATCTCAGCCACAGCAATCTTGCAGTGTGTGAGAGCAGTGGAGAGTGTGAGTGCTTTGACAGGAACATGAGTAGACACACAAGCCCAGACCTTCCCTGGGACTCTGTTCCTTCTGCTCTACTCCAGGAATTTAGGCTGGAAAAGCAGCCAAATCCTCACAGGATGAGTCTTTCCATGACCTGTGTAGCTTCAAGGCAACCCATCAGCCTGATTCCTCACAGATCTCTGAAGTTCTTTGGTTTTGTTTTCCACAAACCTTGGGAGGATGGCAGATCCGCCATGAAGGGTAGCACAGCAGTTTTGCTGCCTTTCAGCTGGAGGAGCCAGGCCTCTGGTTTGGAGAAAGGAAGGTGACCCCATATCTGTGCTGAGAGCACCCCTGAGTGTCATGGAGCTGATCCCAGCTCTCCCACTGGAGTCTCTTTCTGTCTCCATGCCAGTTCTGCAAAGCTGTGGCTGAACTCCCTGGGGTCAGAGCTGCCTTGGTGTGGAGCTGTCCAGGGGGTGTCTGCACTTGTGCTGCAGTTTGAACCCAAGAAACCACATCTAAAACGCCACTGACTGAGGAACATGGCTGCTGTTCCACGTGGTGGTGGCCTGGCTGGTGTTCTGAGCCCAGGGCCTGGTGGCCAAGCACACTTCATACCCCACACATGCCTTTGCTGGGAGGGGGACATCATAAGCACTCAGGAAACCCTTCCCCATGTTGGCCTGAGGCTGTGGCCAGTGGAAAGGCTGTCTCCCTCCAGCTGATGGGCATGCTGCCATCCTGAGCAGTCCTTGAGTAAAGCATGTTTATATTACTGAGATTGTATAAAATAATGCAGTTGCTGTAACTTGAGCTTTGTGTGAGAGGGCCGAGAGCTTGTTGGGCTGGCGGCTCCGCACGGCGGAGCAGGGCCTTTTCCTTCCCAAGGCCAGATGATGTGTGAGGGAAATGTCAGCCCACAAAGGCCCAGCTTGTCAGAGATCTGCAGGGGGAGAACTGCTCACGTAGCCTTGTCAGTAACACAAACCAGGAGGCTGAGTGCTCCTTTGTGGCTCCTTCTCCCTCTTCTGCTGGCATTTGTGTCATGGTCCTGTCCTCAGTGCCTGGTTTCCATGCCCCTGGCCTTTCTATTTTTAACCCTTCTTATGGTATGTTTGATGGGAGGTTTTAAATGTGAGGCAACAAAATTGCTCTGGTTAATTTGACCCCTAATCTCTTTTTTGGCTTGTGGACCTGGAGGCAGATTTTCCCTGTGGTTGATGTCTTTGTTTATCTCTGTTGCCAGTTAACTCTTGGTGTGTGATTTTTAGAGTGTAAAAGACATCAGGGAGTCCAAGTGCCCCCTCTGCAAAGGTGTACAGCTGCAGACTTGCTGGTGCTACGGTGGGTAGGGATTCACAGCCTGCAAGCACAGCACATTTCCCTTGCCTGCCCTCAGGGTAGGTGCCTTGGGGGGCACTGAGCTAACGCTTTTGGCACTTTTGGGGTGCTGGCCCTCATTTCTGCTCCTGGCTGTGCCAGTGGCCTTGCTCAGAGGCTCATGGGAGGCAGAACTGGTTTGTAAAGGAGAGAATTAAAAAACAAAAAGTCTTGGTGCTGCACTGAAAATGATGGAAAGGCTTAGAAGTTAGTGCTGGATTGGTGTATGCCTCTGTATCTTCTCCCTCCAAGTTTGCTCTGTCCTGATTTTCTTTCTCATCTCTTCTAGAGTCTGTCCCAGCAGAATGTCAAAGTAACTGCAGTTTCGAGCATGGTGGCTGCAAAGGCAAATGCCAGCCTGCCTTCAGGGAAGGGGACAAAAACCCCTGCTGTCCCTGCAGTGAGCAGAGTGTCTGAGAGCTTGAGCACTGAGGCCTCAGAGCACAACATGCTGGCAGGAAAGGTAATGATGGAGGAGACCAAGGTGGGGAGCCTTCCTGGGGAGAGGGAGAAGATGGATCTGCTGGGGTCTGGGGCTGGTGCCACGTCCCCAGCTGAGGGATGTGTTCATGATGCTGGGAGAGAGGGGCTGCCCTGTCCTCACACAATGATCCTGCCGTGAGATGAGGCAGAGGAGCAGAGGGTAGCCCCTGGTACTTTTGCTGTTCCTGGCTCCCAGCTGGCTGGCTGATTCTTTCCTTTTGTGATAACAGTTGTCTGCTTGGCTTGGGCTGACTGTGACACAACCTGGAGCAGTACAGCTGAAGAAGGGCCAGGGTGCTCCAAGCCCATCTACTCTGGGCTGCTGTTTATAGTTCATGGATGTGAGCAGTTAGTTATTCCTCCTTCCAGATCTATTTCTTCTCCCTTTCCCTAGGTCCCTGCTGCTTCTATCCAAAAGCAAACGGTTCCTGTGGGAAAAGCTCCTCCTGCCAACACTGCCACCTCAGGAAGTTCCACTGCTAAGGCGAAGAAGCCAGTCCTGCAGCCAGGACAGGACACCCAGCCAAGCCAGGCTGTGCCACCCACTCATGCAGGGGACACCTCAGACAGCAGCAGTTCCTCTGACAGTGATGAGGAGGAGGCACCCAAGCAGCCTTCCAAACCTGGTCAGTTTTCTCCAGAAGATGCTCTTGGTGCTACTGGGGTGGGGACAGCCTTTTGTTACTCCATGGCAGGTTGGCAGTGGTTGGAGAGGCATTCCTCCTCTCCAGCCTGGCACAGCACTCCCCTTTTTTTGGAGGCAGAAGGGCTTTTGGTGGCAGTGCCTGTGCTGGGGAGGTGAGCTCAGCCCCAGGCAGCAGTGGTTTAACAGGAGGAACTCTGCTCTTCCAGCAGGCTCCCTACAGAAACCAGGAGGGACCCTGCCAGCCCACAGCTCCTCCTCAGAGTCCAGTGAGGAGGAGGAGGATGCAGCATCACAGGTATGGTATTGAGCAGGCTGGATCCTCTCAAGTCTTGCAGCTGGCTCCTTAATAGGACTGAGAGACAATTCTCAGCCATAGCAGAAAGGGTGTTGGGTGGGTTGGCCAGCAGAGAAGTGGGGGTTCTCCAGTGCAGTGGTATAAGCAAGAACTTATTGCAGAGAGAGAGAAGCTTTTGAACCTGGAATGCTTCCCCAGGCAGCCAGACCTTGGGTCCAGGGTTCATGGTGCCTTCCCTGGGAGAAGAGACAGCAGGATATGGTACCTTGCAAGGGTTAAACCAGAACTGGTGCACGGTGCCAATAGCAGCAGGGATTTTTTTCCCCCACTTTAGTTTGTAACTTAAGCCCTGTCCAAGACATGAAATTCCCTTTGTAAGTGGCGTGCAGGGCGTGCAGCACATC
The DNA here is from genome assembly GCF_017590135.1 of Pyrgilauda ruficollis. Classification (NCBI taxonomy): domain Eukaryota; kingdom Metazoa; phylum Chordata; class Aves; order Passeriformes; family Passeridae; genus Pyrgilauda; species Pyrgilauda ruficollis. The sequence continues at coordinate 4,451,443 of NW_024527377.1, forward strand.
TGCAGTGCATTAAGTGTGCGTGGGCGCACGCTGATGGCCAGGAGCCTCCCCCACGCCTGCCTTGCTGGGTGAGAACAAAGGAGAACCTCTGGCTGCCAGCTCTCAAGGCTGTCAGCTCAGCTGGTGTCTGTCAGTGCTGGCCCCTCTCATGCTAGCCCTGGGCTCTCAGAGCTGGCTCCACAGGTGGTCAAAGGTGGGCCCTTCACTTGAAGTATGAGGATAATAGCAGAGACAGAGCTGCGTGTCTGGTGTGTGGGAGGCTGCCCTGCTGTGACTCCTCAGCGTGTCTGTGCTGTTTCAGTCCGTCCTCACAGGCTACCCAGTCTGCAAGACCCCAGTAACACCCCAGGCACCAAAGACGGTTCCCCCCCAGCCTGGAAGTGAGCTGAGGCCAGGGAAGGCAGCTGAGAGTGCTGCAAACTCCCTCACCAAGGGCTCCCTCAAAACAACCCTGGCCAACAGCTCAAGCAGTGACAGCAGTGACTCCGACACAGATGACAACCAGGTGGCTGCAAACCACAAAGCAGGTGGGTTTCCTTTGGCAAGGCTGGGAATTTGCTTGGCCCTGGAGCAAAGCTGTGCTGGCACAGGGGGTAGCACTGGGGAGGGTGGCACTGGGACAGGCCCTGTTCCCAGTGTGTCTCTACCGTGGAACCACAGCATGGAGCACTGCTGCCGTCTGCTGGCTCCCCTGGCCGCAGCACAGCCTTCTCCTTCAACACCCTGCTTGTGCTGGCTGCCTCCAAGGCTCAGTGCCTTTGCCTCTTCCAAGATGTGCTTTAACCACAGTAATTAACAGGAGCAGGTAGGGCTCTCCCTAGAGCCAGTGCACACTGCATTGCTGGCTTCTGTGGAAGGTTCAAACACTGCCTGAAGAACATCTGCTGCACAGGGCTGGTATTCAAACCTCCCCTTGGGCTGTGTGGGCTCTGCTGCTTGTCTGGAGAGCAGAGGAGGGGAAGCAAGCGAGGAGACCCATGGAGAAACAGAATGTCCCACCATTTCCCTGGTTTGTTGGCAAATGGATGTTGCTTTTGCTCTGGTGTGACCCTATCACCTTCAGATAAACTCTGGCCCACTCTAGAAGTTCAGATGGGTCTGTTGGTCCCTTGGGCACATCATGAAATTGTGCAAAGGGCTGTTGAGGAAGTCAGAACTATCGATATAGGGGCTCAAGAGGGCCATGGGCTCTGGGCTTGGCCATTGGTGGTGATTGCAGGAGGCAGTGTGGAGACCCCCACCACCTTGGGAAGTCCCCCACTTACTCTGGGGATGGTGGCTTGGGGAAGAACTGCTCCATCTATGCTTACCCATCTTGTCAAACAGCCAAAGCTCTTGTGTCTGTCGTCACTCACTTCAGGCTGAGGCATCTTTCTCTGACTCTGCTACAGATGCCAACAAGTTTAGCTTTTTTGGGAGAAGAACTGGATGCTCCTCTTCAAATGCATATTTCCATCCTCCTGTGACTAGTCTGTGTAATGAATGCTCCCTGAGTTGTCTTCTCTGTTTTTGTCTGTTTCTGCAGAAAACAACCCCACTTTAGGGCAGGAAGCTACAGAAGCCTCCAACAAAGAGAAGGTGGCAGGAAAAACAGAGCCAGGTCATGCCAGCCTCAAAGCTTCCTCACTGAAGAAAACCCTGGCAATGAAAGAGAACAATGTTGGGGCAGCAGGGGTGCAAGTGACCCCAGCATCATCACATGCCCTGCCCTCCATCCCACAGTCACAGCAGCCAAGCTCAGGGAGTGAAACTGAGGTCACCACTGCTGCAGAAGTCCCTGCAGTGCAGACAGTAGAGGGCTTGGAAGTGAAGAAGAAGAAGAAAAAGGATAAAAAAGAAAAGGATAAAAAGGAGAAAAAAGAAAAGGAGAAAAAGAAACCATCCTCCACAGCAGACAAGGCCGTGAAAACATCCAAGAGCAAAGACAAAGAGAACAAGAAGCAGAAAACGTCTCAAAAGCGGAAGCTGGCGGGAGAGGATGGAGCTGTGGGGCAGCCCAAGGAGAAGAAACAGAAAGGGCAAGGTAGTGAAGAAGTACCCAAAAAGAAAAAGAAGAAAGCAGATGGTGACCTGGAGAAGGTGGCAGGCAGCAAGGAAAAGAAAAAAGCAGCTAAAAGTAAGCATCTACACTTGGGGCCCACTTTGCAATCGGTTCTTGCAGCTGATGCACTTTCAGCCTCTGGTGCATGGCCTTGCAAATAGCACCAACTTTCCCATTGGCTTCCTGCTTGGCTGCTTCCCTCATGGAATCAATCATGTGGCTTGAAAAAGGTGTCTTAAGATCATCAAGTCCAACCATTAACCCAGGCCCATCCCCAAACCATGTCCCCACATACCATACCTACACATCTTTCAAATGCCTCCAAGGTTGGTGACCACTTTAACAAACCTTTTAGTGAAGAATTTTTTCCTAATATTCAACTTAAACTTTCCCTGACTCAACTTGAGGCTACTTCCTCTTGTCCTGTCGTTTTTGACCCTTCTGTAGCTTCTTGTTCTGTAGTGGCCTGCTCTCTGCCCTAATCCAAAGGCCATTTTTTAACTTTACAGCCTGTATCTGCAAATCAGTTTTGTGCTGGATCTGCTGGGTTTTGAATAAAAATGGGGAATGGGGACATGAAATGACTGGGCCAGGTCTGATGGTGTTTCTGTTCTGCTGAAACTCAGCCCTTATTTTTGGGGGGGACAGACTTGTCAATTATCCCCATGTGAGCTGTTTGCCAGGGATGAGTGGAGCCTCTTGAGCAGTTGTGCTGAGCTGAACCTCGTGTCCACCCTGTTTCAGCAGCTCCCCTGGCTCTCATTTCTGGCATGTGCCCATCTACTCCAGCCCTGAAGCAGTTCCTTGGAGCAGGTGGGCAGCAGGACATGGAAAGAAGGAAATTCTATGTAATTCCAGCCATGTGTGTGCACAGATGGTGGGATCAAGCTGTTCTGGCTCAGGGGTATTAGGGAAACATCCCTGGGTACAGCTGCCTGTGGGTAGAGCTCTGCCTTCACCTAATTCCTGCTCTGGAAATCTTGCTCAGGTTTGGATGTGATCAAAATCTTACTGGAGATGCTCCTATCAGTCTGTGCTCCGTTTTAGAGGCTGACAATACCAGAGTCCCTCTCTTAGTTGGCTTTTCTTTCCCACTCCTAGAAAAGAAGACTGGAAAAGAAAAGAAGAGCAAAAAAGCATCTTTGGAAGGGGCGTCTGTAGCAGATGGCTCTGCTGAGGTTCACAAGAAGAAGAAGAAGGTATGTGTCACACCCTGGGCTGTGGTGCTCATCCAGGAGAAGGAACAGAGCCATGTCCTGGCCTTGCTGGCAGTGCAGGGCAGCCTACAGTTCACTGTGGCCAGCCTTAAGACACCCTGACCTTTGGCTAGGGTTAGAGTGACTCAAAGGGCTTGTTCCTGTGTTGCTGCCCTAGGAGATTCCTTTCCCTGGAATGGTCAAACCCAGGGACCTTTTTGGTGGCAAAGGACTTAGTCCTGTCTAAGGAGTAAGTGCTGCTCTCCCGCTGCCTGCTCATCTCATTCTCAGCAGAAGCTGGGGTTCCTGAGGGCTTGGTAGACTTCTGCCTCCCATCCCAAGGGCTTGAAGGGCTGACAGAGGGAGTCTATAGGATGTTCCTTGTGGTGGCTGCCACCTCTACAGGGACATGTCCATGAAGCCTCTCTGGCTTTGCTGGGTCCTTCATGTTTGTGGTGCAAATGGTACTGATGTGTTTTTTCCCCTTTGCATTTTAGAAGAAGAAAGGAGCTGAGCCTGAAGGATTGTGAGAAGGTACATGGCCTGTGGGGACGGGCCATTGGTACCCTGAGCGGCGTAACCTTGGCCACATTCAGAACTCCTGGGCCAGTTTTGGGAAGACAGTGTGCCCTCTAAGAGCTCCCTGAGCCAGCCTGGCCTTGGATCAGATGGCCAGGGAGTGGAGCAGTGTGAGGAATGTCGTGCAGCCATGTGCTGGCTTCTCTGGATGTGTCTGACCTCAACTCTTTAGCTGCTGAGATGTCCAGCCTGGGTGTTGCTGACCTCTGTCACCAGCAGAGATGAGTGGCCTCTGGCAGTGTCTGTCTGTCCCTGCTGACCCCAGGGAGCTTGGAAAAGTGATGGGAATTAGATGGTGATGTTGTAGCCACCTGGAAGTGGACCAGATGCCTTTGCCCACGCTCTGCTCAGCTGTAAGGCTGCTCTCCTCCTCCCCACCCCTAACTTTTAACTCCTCTCCCCAAAGGTACCGCATTCCTGTGATTAAAGATTTATGGGTGAAGATCAGAAGAGAGGAAAAGGAAGCTCACCTGGAGAATTCCAACTTTTTTTAAAATAATAATTTATAATTTGTTTTAACTGTGACTTTTAGAACAGAGTTGTGTAACTTTTTGCCTCCTCCTGCCCTGCTGAGGCCCAGAGATGTGTTTATAGTCCCTCCAAATGGAATGGGAGGAGGCAGTTTGACCAGAGCAGATCATAAACTGCTTTTCCCCTTGTTGACACCCAGCCATCCCTTTCTCTTACCACAGAGCTATATTTTTGAGAAAAACTTTTATCCTTTTTCCTCTCCTCCTGTGACTTGTGGTGTCAGTCCTTTTGCTACTACAGAGAAAGCTCTTGGGTTTCCTTTTTATTCTAACACTGACAGCGGTGATTATCATGTCCCTGAAGTTGCACTGAACAGTTGTGTCCAGCAGCTGTTCTCAGCCAAGGCAGAATCAGTTTTCGTGTTGTTTTGTTTGGTTTTTTTTTTTTTTTAATGAAATACAAAATAAGAAACAACAAACAGATTTTTCTTCAGCTGCTTTCGGGGGAGGCCAAGGCTGACTCTGGAGGATGTTGTGGGTGGGAGAGCAGAGCCCAGTGTCTGGGTACCACTGAAATCAAACAAGGGATGGGCCAGGAGTGGGACAAGGAACACAGCCAGTCCTGGGTGGAGATACAGCTGTCCAAGTGCCTGCAGAGATTTTTTCTTTATATCTTTTTTGTTAAGTTTCATTTCTTTATAACCTCAGACAGCTGCAAACAGCACACAAAGCTCTGCTGGAGTTGCTTACAAGGCTTTCTTATTCAAAAGTTTATTTGAGATTATTAGCTTGTGAGATCATTTATAAAGGAACAATCAGATATATTCAGGAAAATCAGGAGCCCCTCTGCCCATGATTACCCACTGCTGAGGCTGTAGGCGAATCTCTGTGTACAAATCTGAGCACTCCACAATAAAAACCCATTACTCCAGGAATCTAACAGGGCTCCAGCCTACAGGGATCAGTTAAAAAGCTGGTGGGGGTTATTTTGCTGCTTTTAATATTTGTTCGGTCTAAGGAAGGTTAAGTTCTTCAGCAGGGGTGAGCTGCACTGCTGCCTGGGTGCTGTTGGAGGTCGTGCCAAAGAGAACAGGATTTATGGATCTGAGGTGGTTGAAATAATTTTCCAGCCTGCTCTACCCACCCTCTGCGGGGGCTCTGTCTCATGGTGGTTGCAGCTCTGCAGCCAGGGAAGGGTGCCCAGGGATGCCCACTGTTAACTGCCTTGGAAAAGCAATGTAAGAGCAGAAAAAGGAAAAATGAGGCAGGAGCTGAAGGAGCAGGGATGCTGAAGGCAACTGCTGGCATCCTCTTCTAGTCTTCTGTGGGGGAACAAAGGAGGTAGTCAGTAAAACAGCTCAAGGACTTCCCAAAAACCCCTCTCCAGCAGTCCCCAGGGCACTGGGGACACTTGGGCACTCACCTTTGCTTGGGTTCAGCTTAAGCATGTCCACCCCAGAGAAGATCATCTCCTCTGGATCTGCGGTGCCAGCAGCAGCACTGGGAGCAGCAGTGCCTGCAAAGGGAGGGCAGGATGTGGGTGCTGGACCCTGGGGCTGCCCCATCACCCACCCCCATCCCTCTGAGGGCAGGGGGGGGCAAGGGGGGCTCATGGAAAACCTTGACTGCACACCTCAGCTCCAGCTACCTGCGGGGGGCTGTGGGTTTTGAGGTCCCTTAAAGCCCTGACACACTGGCACTGGATGGGTGAGGGGTGCTCCCTGAAGCCTAGATGCCCTCCTCTCCTAGCTCTCCTCCCTACTCCCAAGCAGTCCATGCACTCTATTCCTTCCTCTCCATCCCCTCCTGGCAACCTACCGGGGCAGTCCAGCTTTCCCCGAGTGGCAGTGCCCTCAATCTTGGTGCCATTTTTGTAGCAGCACCAGCAGAAGCCGGTGGAGAAATGGCACTGCTTGGGCAGGTAGTCGCCGTTCTCATCGCACTGGGGGCGGAAGCGGCCCAGCTGATCATCCCCAAAAGTGGCCTCTGCTTGGCACTTAGTTTGCACTAGGGCAATAGAAACAGAGGGGACATGCCATCAGCCCCCAGGCCCTTCCCCTCAGCAGGAGATTCCGTCCAGAAACAGTTAAAGGTGAACAAGCCCCTGCTCAGTGACCTTTCTGAGGGTCTTGGTCTAACCAGCGATGGAGGATTTGGGGTGGGGCTCCAGCCTTTTGTTCACCCCACATGCCCTACAGGCAGAGATGTTCTGTGATGTCCTAACAGCCACAAAACAGGGGCTCCCCACAGAACAAATAGATCTATGACTGGAGCTGGAGGGAGGGCTTGGATCCTTGTGAGATGCCCCACGCCAACACCTCCCTGACTGTCCCCAGCTCAGCAGTCCCATCCCCAATACCTTTCTCTGCTGGGATTGTCTTGCGGTCCTCAGACTTGGGGTTGTTGGCCAGACCAAAGAGCAGCCACTTGTGCATCCAGGACTCGAAGGACTGCAATGAGAGGGCCCAGCACATTAATGGGCATGGGGGGAGTTCACCCCAGGGGAGCCAGGGGAGCTCTGGCTTGGACAGGAAGGTGGTGAACACCACCCCCTTCCTTTGGGCGGGAGCAGCCCAAGCCTGGCTAAAGCCAGACTTTGTTTATCATAATAAATGTCCCCTCCCAAAGCACTCCTGGACAGAAGGCAGGTGAGACAGGATGACAGTGACAGGTACTGACCTTCCAGTCCATATGACTCATAGTGCTTCTCAGGTGCTTCAAGTTGTCCATCAGGTCGTCCTTCAGCTCCGGGATCTTCCTGCTGGGGTCCGCTTGCTGTAGAGCAACCACCACAGTGAGGGCAAAGAAAAATGACGTGGGGGGTGGGGGTTGGAGGTCTGCTGGAATCAGCCAGACGGATGCTGCAGGAGGTCAGAGCTCCCACCAGCTCTGAGCACCCCGAGAGAGCCCAGAGCAGTGCAGGAGGCAGCTGTGGGGAGGGGGGAGCAGGGCCCTTACCAGCAGCAGGTGCTTCACTATGTCCTCGGTTTTGTTGCTAGCAGGGGCATTGACCTCAAGAGAAAAGGCAAAGGGGTGGTGTGAGCACGGCAGCAAGGCCTGAGGGCAGCAGGAGTGCCAAGCAGTGGTGGACTTCTCTTACCGAAAGGTCCTCAAAGGATGCAGGATGCAGGACACTCATGACCAGAGGTGTGTTTGCCTTGGCCATCTTCATCTTATTCACTGGCTTGGCATCTGCCAAGGAAGGAGAACTGTGAGGGGACCCAGCCAGGTTGGATGGTCCAGGAGGGTCCTGGAGGGATTCATCCCTTCTCCCCCTCCACCTCCCAGCACTCTGGTGCCCATGGGGCTACTGACTGGCAGGCAGCTTCCTCTGCAGAGCCTCCAGCTGCAGGTTCTGGGAGGTCTTGGTCAGCTTGCTGATCTGCCCGCTCTGCTGGTACACGTAGTAGATGGTGACAGCCTGGCCAGCGATGAGCAGGGCCACCAGGATGGAGAGCGTGGAGAAGGCGGCTTTGCGCCCCAGCGCAGACCTGCGGGACACGGGCAGCGAGCTCAGCCGCACACCGGCAGCAGGAGGTGACATTTTTCTGTCATCCCCTGCCGGCCCCAGACACTCCTGTGCCGGGGGTTTGCAGACAGACAAATGCAAATTCCCCCATCGCAGAGAGCAGAAGTGAAACCTCAGCACCCCTCCACACCGGGAAGCGAAACCCACTTTGAGGGCGGGGGACGTGGGGACACGGGAGGGGGGACGAAGGGCACGTGACAGGGCACTGCCAGGGGCTTTTGGGAACAGCATCGCTCTGGGCATCGCCTTTTGCGGGACGATGAAGCCACTTGGAATCTCGCTGGTCCGTGGGGCAGAGGACACGACTCAGGGGATGTTGGACTGCACTTAATTTTGAAAATGTAGTGCCAGATCCTGCCCCGCTGGCTGCATGCGGCGCTGCCGAGGTGCAGCGGTGCCCAGGGTCACCCCCGGCCCGGGAGGAGCGGACTGTCCCCGGCCGAGGGACAAGTCCCGAACGGGACGCGCTGCGCGGGCGTCTGCCTGGTGACTGGTGACGTCAGAGCTCCAGGCCTTCCGATTGGCTGCAAGTTTTGGGCGGGGTGTCCCCCCTGCGGGGGTTGGGACGTAGGGACGAGTTGGGACATGGGGGGCAGCCCCATGAAGCCATTTGGGTCCAGGGTCTGCTCCTGCCCCACGGTCACGTCGTCATCCTGCCTGTCCCACAGCCTCTTTCCCACAAAGCTTCAAGCCATGGCTCCACGCCCCACCCTGTGAGCTGCCCGCCCCACCGCCATGCCTTGTCCCCGGCGGCCCAGCAGCGCGGTGACCCCTTTCATCCCGCTGCCACCCGTGCCCTCCCAATCCCACAGCCACCCAACTGCCCCCATCCCACAGCCGCCCCGTGTTCCCCTCTCCTGCCGCCCCACGCCTCCCATCCACAGCCCCCCAGCTCCCCCCCGCCCCACAGACACCCCGTGCCCCTGCCTTGCCTCACAGACCCTTCCACGGCCCTCTTAGCTCCACAGTGCCCCATTCCCACAGCCTGCGCCCCATCTCCTGCCCCATAGTCACTCTGTGCCCCCTTGACCCGACTGTATCCCCGTCCATCCCACGACCACGCAATACCCCCCCGCTCCACGTCCCCACTGTGCCCACTTCGCCCTCCCTGTACGCCCCATCCCCGTGTCCCCAGCAGTGGCACCTCTGGGTGTCCCCAACACTGAGCACGCCGCTGCCGCGGTCAGAGATGAGGTCCCGCTGCTCCTCAGCCATGGCTCCGTTGGGCTCCCCGAAGAAAATGAGCACCCCGAGGGAGGCTTCTGGAAATACCCTCGGGTCCCCACCCCGCCCTGACACCCGGGGGGGGAAGCCAAGAAAAAAGTCCTATTGGCTGCTGGCCCTTGCATCACTCGTTGTCAGGCAGACCTTTGCTCCAGAGGTCTCCAGTTCAGAAATGATGCTGGACACAGCCGTGAGCTCCACGGCCGCTCAGCGGGGCTTCACTGCCCACCCCACGCCACGAGCGGGTCACCGTGCCCAGCTGGTGACACCGATGCCATGGGTCCAGAGGCTCTGATACCCCTGGGGGGGCAGGAGGTGAGAAAAGGGAGGTGGTGGTGGAGGAAATGTGTGAGGAAGGAAGTGGGGTGCAGAGCTGGGACAGGGGGGTGGGACACCATGGGGAGGATTCCCCACACCAAAAACTGAGCAGGACCTTCCGTGGGGGCACGGTGCCAGGGTACACCCTCCTCCCTGGGGAGGAAAAGCTGCACTTGGGCTCAAGCCCTCCTTGAGGGTCACTCTGGACCTTCCCTGTGTGGGCCAGCACTTGTCAGGCTGAGGGGGTGGTGACTAAAGGATCAAGGGCTTTCAGGCCCTCCTTCCTGCTAGCATTACCCTCTTTGCTTTGCCTGCAGCAGCTTCCAGGGGCTGAACCCCCAAAGCCAAGAGAGGAGGAACAGCCCCTAGATGTGAGCCACCCAAAGCACCAGTGGGAGTGGGGCAATGAGGGTCTCCAGCCCCCCACAGCCCCACAAGGGTTACATGGGCAGGAGCAGCCATCCACCCCATAACGCTGGTTTTTGAGGTGTTACACAACATCCCAGAGCAGCCCAGGGGTAACAGACCCCCCTGTCCACTCTGGGCCCAGGGTCACACTGAACCCAGCACCAAGCTGGCCCCAGCATCAGGACTCAGCACGACCATGACCAGAGCTCAGCCAAAAGTGAAACTGCAAATGTGGAGTTAAAAGTCCTACCTAACCCTACCTAACCAGGCACCAGGGTTACCTGGCAAACCCCCTGGGGCGAGCAGGGACAAGTTTCAGCGACTCCATTTCATTTCCTGATTCAGTCCTGAGCCTCCCAGCTGGCAGGACAGCTCTGGGAGGGCACACAAAGGGATCATTTCAAAGCACTTACAGGGGGGAGGTGGGGTCTCCTGGCAGATGCTGTTCCTGGAGGAAATGTGGTGGGATGATTCTCCTGCTTTCCAGGTGGAAAACCGCAGCCCCACACAGGGGAAGGGTTTTGGAGCCTGGAGCCAGGTCCTAACCCTGCAACCCAGCTGAGAAAGCTCACACAGCACCAGCCCGGGGTGTCCATCAGCCTCACCCCAGGCCTGTAACAAAGCTGTGTTTAGAAACTGTCAGAGGGGTTTGAAAAGCAAATAAAAAGGGAGAGGAGATTGAGAGAAAAGGGAAGAAAGAGAAGTAAGAAAAGGGGAAGAGAAAAGAACACAAAAGCCTTCCATACATTTTTTGCCTCTCCCCTCAGGGACACTGGGACTTTCGGGGAACACACTGGTTTTCCTCACAGCCCCAGCCCCTCTCAGCTCCTCATTTTGGGCCACAATCCCTGCCTTGAGGCCACGCTCCTGGTGCATTCCGTGACCAGCCTCAGCCATAAGGGGAACCAGAGAAAATCTGAACAGGAACTTCACAAATGAAACCCCAGCGATTCCATGGAGCTGGGCCGGCTGTGCAAACCACAAACGTGGGTGATAACCCGGGGGTGGGGAACAGCCCCTTCCCAGCAGGCTGAGCCCCTCCAGCCCCAGCCTGGAGGAGCAATGTCAGCCCCAAGCCAGCCCCTGCTCCACACATGGACATTTCCAGTCAGCTCTTCAATGCTTCATACACAACTTTCTGCCCAGGGCTGCGACACCCAGTATGTTCTCAGCCTGTGAATTGATTTTCCAGGGAAGACAAAGCCACTTTTAAGAGAGCAGCTTCCATCCTGTCTGACCGTCCTCACTCTCCCATTGCCTGAGGCTGGCAATGAATTGTCACCACCCTGTTACCCCAAGGCTTTGTATTTGGTGCTACCCATCAAAAACTCACAAAGTATTTTTTGGGGGAAAAAAGCCATCTGGAGCAAGGAGTGATTTCAGGACTCTGATGAGGACCAGGCCAGCAGAGCAATTATTTCAGGCAGTGAGGTGTAATAACCCAGTCAGCATTCACAGGAAGACATTCATCACCACCTGGGCCTTGTCTCACAGCTCTCAGCCCCCAGACCCCGCACAAAGTTTTGGGGAACAGACCCACATTTCCCACCGACCCTGAGGTGACACCCTCAGCCCTGGATCAGCACAGGATCAGCCCTGGGCAAACCTGAGGAGAAAGGCTGAGCCACAGGGCTCACCAGTGACCACTGAGTGTGTCTGGGGAGGGAGCACAGCACCTGAACAGCCCCCCATGGCCTGCACAGGATGAGCATCCCTGCTGGGGTGACACAGGGTGGGCAGGCAGAGCGTCCCCACTCACACAGCCCAGAAGCCATCACCCAGCGACAGCTACAGGGGGTGCAGGTGATTCAGCTCCTCACTGAATCACTCAAGACAAGCCAATTGCGTCAGGCCAAGGACTGTCAAGAGCCAGGAGACCCATCCATGCCACTCTGACAGAAAGCCCCAGGACATGGGCCAGGAAGCTGCCCTTTGCTGGGCCTTCGGTTTCTCTTCCTCATTCATCATTTCCTCTTTGGGGTTATGCATCAACACAGGAAGCTGCTTCAAAGACGTCAGGTCGGCTGAGAAATCAAAGCAATTTTTACCTTTAATTGTGCAGTGAGCCCAGGCACCAGCTTACCATGGCACAGCACTGCCAGGGCAGCACGCGGCACAGGCTGGGTGCACAGTGACTCAGCTCAGCCAGCCCTGTGTGCACCTGCATGGCTCCAGCTCCCAAGGATTAAGGGTTAATGGAGTAAAACCACCTTCCTGTGGAGCAGACACCTTCCCCTTTCTACATCTGGTGTATAAACTAGCAGGGCTGAACCAGCCTAGACCAGGGTGGGCAGCAGAGGGAGTGAGTGGAAACAGCTCCCCCTGCACCAAGTCTGCTGAGTTTGCTGCAGTAAAGATCCTGTTTTGGATTTCTGCTGTAGAGCTCAGCCCAAATGTGCTCCATGAAAGAGCCACGGTGATGTCTCCTGGGACAGAGTAACTGACATGGAACACACAGAATCCCTAGGCTGGAAGAGACCTTTAAAATCGAGTCCAACCCAGCCCTAACACCTCAACTAAACCATGGCACCGAGTGCCACATCCAATCTTGTACTAACTGTGGCTTTTCATGGCGTAAAAACCATTACTAACAAAAAAACCCAAAACCAACCAACCAACAAAATTGCAACAAACTGAAAACCCCACTAACAGGAGGAAACCTGCAACTCTGCCTGCTTGCATTACCGTGCCATGCCCTCAGACACGCCCCACTCCTGTTTGCCACCGTGGTCCTTTTTAATCACCCACCACTACTTGGAGGAAAAGCCCACCCTGTGCCTGCGTGGCTAAGGAGTACAGCAACAGCTTTCACGGCTTGCAAAGCCTATCAAAACCAAAGTGGAGCTGTTGGTAAGTGTCCCATTCCCTGCTCTCTCCTCTGTCCTGCCCCCTCCTTCAGCTCCATGTTGGCTGAGCTGCTTCTGGTTTCATGTTTTTGACACCTTCTCTACAGGGAGTCCAACCACCACTTTAAGTACAGGAAAACAGTGATCTGAATGGCAAATGGTGCATGTTTAAGACAGTAAGGGAAGTTTATTCTAACATTTTCCATGGCCACATATAAAATAACAAATAAAACACTATGGCTGAGCCAAGGGAAATGCTGGCTTAGAACAGATATCCAGGCAGAGAGAGGCCTTTTTCCATAGAAAGGGGAAGCGATGCATTAAGCAACATTTTGCAGAAAGCCCAGCAGCAGTTGCTTGTTCCCAGCCCAGCTTTGTTTTCTAGGAGATATAAGAGGTCATGACTCATTTTAAAAGCAGTTTTTACTATATGAAGCCCAAGACCCCTGTGGCTTTGGATCAACCATCCTGGTTCCCCTCCAAGCCAGAGGGCCAGCTCCAGAGGCACAAGCCATCTGTGGATGGAACGAACTGAAGCCCCTTGGCTTCTGCGCGCACCCCAGTAAGAAAACACAGAGCTAAACAGAGGTTTAAGAGAGCTTTAATAACAGAAGGTGCTGCACTGGTTACAGACGACGTCCACGGCGACCACCCTTCCTGCGAGTGCTGTCGGAGGGGATGGGGGTGACATCCTCTGCAGGGAGAAAATCCAGAACACAGTTACCCCCCAGAGGCACCCCCAGAAACTGCCTTAGCACAATCATCACCCAACACCTCAGCACCTGGACGCCACAGGAGCTGCACATGTGCAGAGGGAATTCTTCGTGAAGGTATTTGGGAACTTGCCAGAGGCTGGGTACCCAGGGCTTTAACACCTTGCAAGCAAAAATTCCCATCTCCCATCCCACTTAAATCAAGCAGCCAAAGCAATTCAAAAGAAACAAAGGATGTTCGAAGAATTTTCAGCACAACCACCACCACTGCATCTTGTGACTTCCCCACAAAGTTCAGGACTCTCCCTACAACAGCTGGAGAACTCCATTATAACTGAATCACCGAGACCAACAAGGTATTTTTAGGATGACATCACAGGAGCAGCAGCATCCTGCTCCAAGCTGGGGTTTGCCCTGCATACAGAAACCTGGTTCTGAGTGCTGCTCTCACCACCTACTGGTCAATTTAAGAATCTGTTTACATGGAATCCTTTCACTGGTGCCATCTAAGCAGCCACGAAGCAAGTCCCAAAGTTAAGATCAAGCAGCACAGATGCCTACAAAGATAATTTCACAAAATAATCCCTTCTTTCCTCACTCACCAATGCGGCCGATCTTCATTCCAGAGCGGGCCAGAGCTCTCAGGGCTGACTGGGCACCAGGTCCAGGAGTCTTGGTCCTGGAGGAGAGCCAGAACCAACAACCCCTTTAATGACCCAGAAGCTGAACACAGTTTACAAACAGCCAGGAACAAGAAAGTCACACTTTCCCCAGGCCAAACCTTGTGCTCCACACACGTTCACCATCAGCCCCCACAGCCACGTCCCCATCAGTGCCCAGCTCTCCTGCTGTACCTGTTGCCCCCAGTTGCACGCAGCTTGATGTGCAGGGCAGTGATGCCCAGCTCCTTGCACCTCTGGGCAACGTCCTGGGCTGCCAGCATGGCTGCGTAGGGAGAGGACTCGTCTCTGTCTGCCTTCACCTTCATGCCACCGGTCACACGGCAGATGGTTTCCCTACAGAAGGAAAAGGTGATGTTAAACGAAAGCCATTCCTTGTTCTTCCCCCAGGCCAGAACCTATTATTTCCAATGTTATCAGATCAATAAGCCACACAGTACCCTGAACACCATCTTGATCAGAAGAGCTCACCAAGCCACCCAGTTAATGTACATGCACCATGCATGAAGCTCAGCAGAAACTCAAGGATTTGGAGGAACCTCTTGCCAAACCCAGTTTCTGCTTTCACACCCGAAGGAGCTGGGTATGCAGTGAGGTGATGCCTGTCCCATACTCACTTGCCAGACAGATCAGTCACGTGGACAAAAGTGTCATTGAAGGAGGCAAAGATGTGGCAGACGCCAAACACATTCTCTCCTTCGGCAACCTGGGGTCCCAAGCTGATGACCTGCTCTTCCTTCTTCTCCTTGCCCTTACGAGGAGCCATTTCTGAACAACAAAAGAGATGCATGAGTGTTGGCAGTTTCTCAGCATTGTTAAAGAATTTTATAAAATTCCTGCTATTTCAACCTTTTACCAAGCAAGAAAAAATGAGTTGCCACTGGCAAAACAGTGGTCCATTTCTTATAAACTCCATCATTCCCAGCTTTGCTGTATCCTGGCACACAGGTCATCACCTACAGCTGTTTAGTGAAGTCTCTCCTGCTGCACTTCATGGCAGCCGATGTCCCCAAGTCCCATCACAGCAGTGCACAAGGGAGCTCATTTCCTTGATAACAGCAATGATGAGCTGAGCACTTCCAATTTTTTATGTGGGTTTAGGAAAGAAAACACCAAACCAAACAAATACACAGACCTACTATTGTCAGTAAGCCCCGAGTCTGCAGATCTTTTAAGTACCAGCTTGGGTTTTTCCATATTATTGGTCTTCCAACCACATCCTTGGGACTAGCCCCCAACCACATCCTTAGGACTAGCCCAGCTAAATCTCCTGCCCCCGAAGCCCACACCCAGTGATGGGAGACAGCAGGGCACCACTCGGCCGTGCTCGGTTTGATGGCATCCGCTCCCAAGCACAGACAAACAGGGCACGGTTCCCTATTGCCCTCTCCTGCCCAATTCCTGCTACAGCCGGCGCCCTGCACAAGGGAGATGTCCGGCACTGCACCGAGGTAGCCAGCCCCAACACAACCCACGATCACCCTCGGCCGTGCGCTCTCCACCAACTGCCCTGAGCACTGTAACATCGATTTACATCAGTGTCTGCGCGGCCACTTCCATAGCGCCACATCCCTTCCCCGACACATCCATGGCGCCGGGCTCCACGGACAGCGCTCTCCCAGCCCAGCGAGGCCGACTCGGAACACGCAGCACACGCTGTACCGCCCGCATCGAGCTCCGAGCGACGAAGGCGCCGCGTTTCACCGCGCCCCGGTCCCGCGAGGGCGGGCGGCGGGCGCGGAGGCCGCGGCGAGGCGCGGGCGGGCGGATGGCGGCGGATGCGGCGCGGCCAGGACTCACCTGCCCGTCTGCTCCGGCGGCTGCCGCGGAAAGGAAGCGGCGGGGTCAGGGGGCGTGGGTCACCTCCTCACCCGGAAGGGATGGCGGGAGGCGGTGTGTCCGCTGCCGCAGGGCTGTGTCTCGATCCCAGTCCCGATCCTTCCGGGCCGGGCCAAACCGTGACCGTCTCTCCCGAGGCCGGGCCGATCTCCCCGGGATGGCGCGGCCGCCTCTCCCCGCACGCAATTCTCCCGCCGGCCCGACCTCCCCAAGATGGCGGCGGCCTCCCCCCGCGTCCCTCCCCAAGATGGCGGCGGGTTCGGTGGATGTTTGCGCTCCAGACGGAGCCGGCTCGGGAGAGCTTTGGAAACGAACCGCTTTAAAAAACAACTGGAGGGAAATGGGTGTAATTCCAGCAAGCATCCTGCTTCCCCCCGGCTACGCCGCTGCAGCCGGCTCTGCCCCGGCTCAGTTAGAGCCCTGTTGGGGCGCAAGCCTTTCCCCCTCACTCCACTGAGGTGGCTGAGCACGGTGAGGGCTCCTGGGGGTCTCCAGGCAGCTGCTTGTCCCTGCCCCGAGCTCAGGCCGGAGCCCTGACTGCGAGGAGGTGTTGGGGAATTCACCCTCAAGAGGATGTATGCGGTGGTTTAATATGTGTAAGTGGCCTATTTTTGTCAAGGAGCTGATGGGAGAGGTTTCAGTCCCGGTGAGTCTCTCAGGAGCTCTGGCAGCTGATGGGAGAAGCAGACTGCAGCTGTGAACCGTGAGCCATAGTGCAGGAACACCTCCCTGAGCTGTGGCAGGGGAGGTTTGTTCCACCTCGACAAAGAGAATGTCAGTTTGTCAATTTTTACATGGAGGTGGTCCAACAAGGCAGTATTTTCTGTTTCCAAGTGGTCTTAAAAGTGCTCAGGAGAGTAAGGATGTGGAACATCAAAAAGCTTCAGAACAGAGGCACAATGAAATTGAGTTTATAGTGCGGATGAGATGCTTCCTGGGCATCATCCCGGCCTGCTTCCAGCTGCTTCACCTGGTGCTGAGCTGCCTCTGGGAGACAGAGCTCTGAGCCCCATGGGCTGGGTGTGAGTGACAGAGCAGGAGCACCCGTGGGTCCCTACGTGGGAACGCCTGACAGACTTCAGATCCGTGCCCAGAACTGTGCTCAGAGCTGGGCTGATGGAGGAGAAGCAGCTGGACAAGGGAGGCTCCTTATAACAGCACTGCTAGTGAGACTGCGCATCCAAAGGCCTGGAAACATCTGCAGGGAGGGTCCAGCACCTCTGCATGACTGAAAGTATTTGGTGCTGGCCCGTCAGAAACTTCTGCCTCCCTTCTCATGTCTATCTCCTCTGCAGCTGTGCGGTGCTGTGTGTTTTTAGGGTGGCATCCACTTGTCCATATTGCTCATCCAGATTTTCCATACTTTTCCTTTCTCTGGGCAAGCATTCCAGGATGCAAACCTCTGGGCTGCCACCAGGGAAAAGAGGTTTGGTCCTTAAGGCTCCCTGTCCCACTGCACCGCCCCCACCCGTGCTGGGATTTTTCCCTGGGAAAGCTCTCTGTGCTCAGGGATGCCATTGTAACCCCGGTCTTGACCCCGTGGAACACCTTCACTTGCTCCTGTGCTCGATACACTTTTGCCACTGCATCAGGGATCTTCCTGTTTGAATATTGAAGGAGAGGCTTTTAAAATGCACACTGGCAGAGCTGCTGTAATTCCAGCCGGGAGCTCCAGTGCCAGCGGCTGTGGCCTGATTTGGAGGAAAGGGGAAGGAAAGAGTCAGCAGCAGGGAGTGCTGCAGAGGTCAGCCTGTGTCAGGGCACGTGTGCTGTGGGTGCCCGGTCTGAGGAGGAGCCTGGGGATGGTGAGGGGTGCACAGGCAGCCAGGCAGGCTGGGTTTGTCCCCACGGAGCCACGTGTGCAGCTCTGCCTGTGACAATCCTCCAAGAGGACTGTACAAGCCTATGGATATTCCCCTGGAACAGATGCAGGCCAGAGGCAAAGAGACAGACCTCCACTTACGTGCAACAGGCTGAAATAACCATATGAGCTGCTAAAAAAATTAACCCACTGGCTCAAAATCCTGTGCTGCCCTCAGCCCCGAGGTTGCCGGGAGACAGACTGCTCCCAGTCCCTCCAGCCTCTGGGCAGGATGGAGCTTTCTCCGCTCCCTGGGACGCATTCTTCCCTTTCACTTTGCCTTGTGCTAGTTCTGGTGTGTCTGCAAGGGAGCTGCCTGCCCTGCAAAATGTTCCTGGGGCTCGAATGCCAGCCCCAGCCAGGCTGTCCTGCTGCTGAGGACAGTGCTGAGAGCGTTCCCTGGCGCGGATGAGAAGGGAGGGGCTTCCAGGAGGGGCTGCAAGGATTGCGTCCTCCAGGCTGGCTGGGAAGGATGCTCAGGCCACTGTGGGGTTAGTGCCAGAAATGATGTGTATTTGCTTTGAGAAATCCCCCAGATTTAGTTCCTTAATGGGTAATTAACATTCCAGCTGCTCCTTGGTAATAGCCTCTCCAGCCCATGGGAAACCCACAGACACGGTGACGCTGCAGGCGGATTTCATAACTCAGCTGGTGACTAAACAAAAAGGGCAGGCAAACGGGAATGCTGCTCCTAACATCTTCTCCTGCCGGGCTTTGGCCTTGGGCTAAACTTGTTCAGGCTGAGTGGGGTCAGTAGGAAGTGACTGGCCTGACCTGCGAAAGCCCCAGCTCTGGGCTTCCCATAAGAAGGAATTTTTGGTGTTCAAATATCACTGTTTCCATGGCTGTTCACATGAGCCATGGACCAGTGGCCTTGAAACAGAGACTGAAACTGGAAGAGGCCAAAATTCCCCCTACAGCAGGCTGAACCCCAGCTGTCTGCCTGATATGGAGCAGAGTCTGCAGTTGGGGCTCTCTAGCCTCAAGATGGCATCTCTCCTCTAACAGCCATGGCAAACAGACATTCAGGGTCCCAGTTGCATCATTCACAGGTAAAAAAACCAAACCAAAACAAAAACCCCAAGCTTTTCTATTTGCTTTTAAGGCCATTTTTAGTTTCAAGAAGGGCAGTTGGTGCATGCACACATGTAAAATGATGTGTCAGAAACAGGCGTAGGAAGATTAAAACAGAAATCTCCAACGCTGAAGTTAAAGCACTTAAGGAATTGGCAGAGACTTCAAGAGCGAGTTTCTGGTCCTAATGAAGTTGGTGGAAGTGCTGCCATGGACTTCAAGGGGACCATAATGTGGCTGTAACTCAGTAGGGAGCTGGAAGTGTTGATTAATAAATTGGAAACAATGCGGAGGAAAGCCGCTGAACTGCTTTCTGACAGATGTGCTGAAGAAGAGCCTGTAGCTTAAAGCACGCAGGAAAGGAATTGGTTTCCTTTGTGTTTGCAAACAGAAGACAGGCAAGAAAAAAAGCTACCTGATACTCATGTAAAATGGCAAAGCTGGTATTAATAAATCCCAGTATCTTTCTGAGCAGATTTCTGTTTCCAGTGAGTCGTTTTTTTCTTAAAAAAAAAAAAAAAAAGAAAAGTATTCACACATGCCAGACCTAGAATTCAACAAATTCCTTTTTCTCATAAGAAATTATTCAGTGGAAAATTTTACCGCTTGAGATTGTGGATTCTGCAGATTGTTCTTGGAGTTTGGTGCGTGCCTTTGATTACTCATTGCTGGCTTTTTGCTCAATGATTTGTGCATGAATCTCCTCTGGCGGAGGTTAGTATGGCCTCGGAATGCTGTTCCCAGGGGAGATACTTTTTTCAGGCTGAGTTTGCAAATCATTTAAGGCTGAAAAAAAAAAATAATCCCTTTAATACCCTTTACACAGTTCACAGTTGAAAAACTTGCTGTTTGTCCCTTTTTGTTTTCTGAGCTTTCAAGTAACTTTGGCATTTGCAAAATATTCAGGGATCTTCGGAGAAAATGCTTGTAAGGGAAGTGAAATGTTTAAGGATAAGAAGTCTTTGACTTCAATGAACACTTAGAAAATTTCCAGCCATAATAGTCTGCCATTCTTTGCGTCTAATTCCCTACAATTTCCTTTCTTGTTTTCCTTTTGTTTGTTTATCTGCTTGTTCCATGTGATTGAAATTGCTTCCTCAACTCTTGTTCAGCAGGAAGCTCTCCCAGAGTATGCTGCCTAAACCAAACCCAGCAGACCTTCTGCCACATTTCATCCCCATGGGCTTGACATGAAACTTGTCCCCATGGGCTGGACATGAAACCTGACAGGGTTGTCTTAATGCACCACATCCCTTCTAACATGGGCAGTGAGACAGACCTGGTGGCTCGTGTGGGTGATTAACTCTGGACCTGAGCGTGTCTCCACATGCCAGCACAGTCCCCTGCAGCCTCCGAGGGCAGGGTAGGAGTGGAGCAGCTAATTTCCCCCCTCTCTGAGGAATGAAGAGAATTTTGTGTGTGTGCATGCAGGTTGGCGGCAGCCAGCCAGTAAGTTGGATGTGGTCCTTGAGCCTATCTTGAAGTCAGGGAGGAAAAGCTGAAATGATGTGATACCAGCACTCTGAAATGACACTTGGGTTCTGCAGATGGGCAGGAGGCTGGGGACAACCTCAGAATTGACTGGCTTTAGGAATCTGACACAAAGGGTGTGTGCACACTGGGGGAAGGATGAAAAGGCTCTGTGCAGGAGCCTGACACCCCAGTTACACCAAACACAGCCTGGGACACCCCATCGTGCTCATCCCGGGAAACAGTGGGAATGTGTGTGGGGGGGCCCGGTGGGAGCATCGCCGAGCACGAGGATCATCACAGGCACCCCGGGCGCGGGGATCTGAGCCCTCCCGCCGGGGGATTACCGCCCGGCTCACGGTCACCCCGGGGGCCGGAGGAGCGGGCGGCTGCGCTGGGCGGGCATGAGTGGCGGGCAGCCCCGAGCCCCGCGCTGCCCCCGGCGCTGCGCTCAGCGCTGTCCCGGGCCAGCCC